>NC_090940.1:282762546-282960046 GCF_040938575.1 Ambystoma mexicanum
CTCTGTACAAGTCCACCATAGAAGATCTTGTCGGACCTTGTTCGGAATCTGGAGAAGATCCGTCATTTGACCCGAGAACTGGGACCACTGAGTCTTTAGGGCCCATTGAAGGGATCTCATCCTCAAGCGTGCCTCTGGCACCTAGGAAGATGCAGGATGCCATGAGGCCGAGCAACCTTAAAAAGTCGTAGGCCTGGAGATTTTGGGCATTTTGGAATTTGGAAACCATCTGAAGAATGTGTTGAGCCTCGACTTGGGAGGCAAGCTCTTTCCCAAGGATGTGTCTAATACAGCTCCTATGTACTGAAGCTGTTGGGAAGGTGTCATTTGCGACTTCTTGAAATTTAGGGAGAAGCCCAGTCTGTGGAGGAAGTGGCAGGTGACTTTCAGATGATCCAGTGCTTGCTCAGCAGAGCGTGCCCTGATCAACCAATCGTCCAGGTAGGGGTAGACATGAATCCCCCCCCTCTCCTGAGGTGCGCCGTCACCACTACCATTAACTTGGTGAAGACCCTTGGGGCGGAGGTCAATCCGAATGGCAGGACTCAAAACTGATAGTGTGAGTCGCCAACTACGAACCTCAGGTATTTTCTGTGCTTGCGATGAATCGGCACATGAAAATAAGCATCCTGGAGGTCCAATGACACTAACCAGTCCTGAAGTTGAAGGGCCTGAAGGATCTGAGAAAGGGTAACCATCTTGAACTTGTCCTTCCTGAGGAACTTGTTCAAGCTTCTTAAGTCCAAGATATGTCTCAGTCCTCCGTCCTTTTTGGGGATCAAAAAAATACGGGGAATAACATTGCTTGTTCTTCTCCGCTGCATGTACTGGTTCTATAGCACCTTTCTCCAGCAGGGTTAGAACTTCCTGCTGTAGGAGCGGGTTCGAAAGCTTCAACAGGTGTCTCCCTGGTGGATTGCTTTGAGGTTGCATTAGAAAAGGAAGGCAGTAAGTAGCCTTGGGCTATTATTTCTAGAGCCAAAACATCTGAAGTAATGGCTCGCCATTCTTGCAGATGTTATGACAGCCTGCCTCCTACAGGTGTTTTGTGATGCAAGTCCTCAAAGTGGTTTTGTGGCGCGTGTTGCAGCCGCTGATGGCAAAGAGGCTGCAGCTGGAGCTGGCTTTGCACGTTTTCCTCGTCCACAGCGAGTGGCCTTTCTCTGGCCCCTTTCACTGGCCATTCCTCTCGCCTTTCCATATGAGGAGTAGTAACTTGTCCTTGCACACGAAAAGGCTGAGGTTGCCTAATAGCAGCTCCTAAAGATTTGGCAGTTGATTTTGAGGTCTGCAACCTCTCAAGGCTCTAGTCAGCCTTGTTGCCAAAAAAGGTGAGACCCGTCAAAAGGCATGTTCAGAAGGCGGTTCTGTAAGTCTGGTGCAAAACCCGACTTCCCTAACCACACAAATCTGCGCATTACCGTGCTAGTGCTCATGGACCTGCTTACACTATCCGCAGTGTCCAATCCAGATTGAAGGGATTCCTGCATGGCTTCCTTTCCATCCCTAACGATGGCTAGGAACCCTTCCCTTTCTTCCCCTTCTGGTATGTGCTCCGCCGCCATTGCGATGCACTCCCACAGAGTGTACGAAAATGTTGCCAAGGCACATGTGGAGTTGGCAAATTTTAAAGCCATACTCCCAGCTGAAAATACCTTCCGTGCCCAGCCATCCACACGCTTATCGTCCCTGTCTGGAGGGATAGAAGGGTACGTAAGTTTGTTAGAAGCTGTGGCTGCCTGTATGACCAGACTCTCAGGAGTTGGATGTTTGGACAGATAGCCGGGGTCGCTACTGGCCGGGCGGTATTTTGAGGTGAGGGATTTATTTACCGGAGGAATAGAATCGAGAGTTTCCCAATTCTTGCCCACCTTATTTTGCAGGGCTACATGAAAGGGTAGTACTGGGTCTTCGGTGGGACCATGGTCCAATATATCTGTTAAATCATCCTGGATGAATTGGGCTGATGGTCTAGCCCATTCTAAGTAATCTACTACCTTCGTCATTAATTGGTGGTATGATGGACTGGCATTCTCCCCTGGTTCTGGTCTGCCAAAGTAATTTTCAGGAGATGTCTCAATGCCACTTGCATTGTGTAATGATTCCACCAAGTCCCTCATTCTGCTTTCTTCTGAAATCAAGCATTCTGGGACATTTGGGGTGCCATATTTTACCCCAAAAGGTACATTTTCCTCATCAGATCTCTCCTGTTCCTCAAAAATTGAGGTCAGGGACTTGAAAAACTCCTTCCTGGGGAGAGGCTTGAAAACCTTCTCTGGGAGAGGAGGAGGAAGAGGTGTATTACAGGGCTCTGAGGATATTACAGGTCTTGTAACCTTATCTTTCCCCTTTTCTGGCTGCGCTGGCTTGGCTGGAGCCTTTGGCGCCGAGGGCTTCGGTGTCGATAAGGGTGTCGACGACAGTGTTCGTCGACGGGGTTTGCTTCGAGGGCGCTCTTCGAAGATTTTCCCTTCGAGGTGTGAAGGATCTCAGACGGCGTCGGTGACCTGGAACGGTCGACTCAACTCGAGCGTTTTTCGCTCGGGCTCCTGGAAGGTTCACTAGCCTTCCTTTTTCGATCACCCGGGCTCGAGGGCGCGCAAGTGTCGGAGCGATGACGCTCCCGGCCGGCTTCAGAAGAAGGCGCGGACCGAGGCTTCGCTTTCTCAAACACATCCATCATTTTGACCCTGAATGCTTCCCACTCTTCGGGAGACGAATGTTTCGTGGGGCATTTCATCCTTTTCAGAGACTCGTCTGACGAGGTGGAGTGAGACCTGTGGCGTCGTTTCTTTGATTTTTTTGTCGAAGACGACGAGCGATGGGAATCGCTTCGGGACCTGGATCGATGCCTTTCGCGTCGAGGAGATTTCTCCTCACGGGACCTTTGTCACCAGATGACAAAGCGTTTCCATTTACTAGAATAGCAATACTGCGTGTTAGTTTTCCTAGCTTCCCTGAGTATGTCCATGCATCTCTGAGGGAGCTGAAGGTGTCCAAACTCTATGACCTCAAGAGCCAGGCAGCTAAGTTCAGAGTTTGTGGGCATGGGTGTAGGATCACCCCTCCCCCCGCCCCGTCCTGAGACAACATGTTTTACGGGCAGGGAAATTTCACTGGTGGGGGGGGGGCATCTCCATTAGATGAGCGAACCAGGGGTGGCGGGCCCACATGGGGGCCACCAGTATCCTGGTCCATCTTGTGCACCATCTTGTTGAGAAGGTGAGTCAGGGGGAAAAGCGTAGACAAATTTCCCTGAACATGCTATCCAGAGTCCGTTCCCCTTGGAACGGTTCTGGGGATACATTATAAGTTACTCACCGTGGTGACTAACATACTCTTAGTCCATAGTCCCCATTCCTCCATGCTGTATGGGCGCCCCTTCCAATGGACGGGAGACAAAACCTTTTTCACCAGAAAAAACCTTCTTCCCCGTTAAATTTAGAGGGGCGCGGCCCAGGGAGCATGCGCTGCCCTGACTCCGCCCTCCGGCACCACACCTCAGGCCCCATTGACGCGTCGACAATAGTTTTAATATTGCCTAATGACACCATTATTGGGTCGAAGGAGGATGCAGTCCATGGAACACCAAGTTAGGTCCGGATGGAGAGATGAAGGAAGGTCGATCATCTCGGATTGCAAGCCCAGCTCCTGATTCCATGAGGCCGCGAAATGCAGCTGAATACTTCTCATCCTTAGTCTTGTGTGCTGCACGGCTAACTGGACCGCCGCCAGTAGACCATTTTGGTACCACCATGCCAAAGCCCACTCTTGGCTGAGGAAATGGGCGGTGGCCCTCTTGATGGCAGAGATTTTGTCTTCCGACGGGAAAACCCTCTCGGAGCATGTGTCCCAAATGAGACCCAGGAATGTCAGAGTCTGCGTAGTGTGCAGCTGTGACTTATTGAGGTTGAGCGAGAAGCCCAGGTCGTGCCGTGTGTTCAGATGGGCATGGGAAGAGTGGCAAATCGCTTCCGGAGATATATGGGTAGATTTGGAGGCCCTGCGCTCTGAGGAGGGCTGCCACAGCGTTCATGAGCCTGGTAAAGACCCTGGGGGCCGAGTTGAGGCCAAATGGAAGGACTTTGTATTGGAAATGGTAGCACATGATCCTGAACCGTAGGAAAGAACGATGGGGCTGCCAAATCGGGACCAGAGAGCACATCCAGTCTCCCCTGTCCAATGTCTCCGCTATAAGTGATGGCGTAACCATCTTGAATTTATGCAGGGGTAGGGAGAGATTTGAGGGTGGAAAGGTCCAGCAGAACTCTCAGGCCCGCCTGCTTCTTCTTCTGAATGGTGAAAATCCTGGAGTAGAAGCCAAAGCCTCGCTGGGAGGCTGGGACTTCTTCGACTGCCTGGCTCTCTACGAGCGACCAAATCTCTGCCAAAAGAGTTGCTGTTCCAACCTGTGGGAGTGGAGAGGAGAGGCTGGGATAGGAAGGCGGTTCCCCGTGGATACTACAGAGAGGATCCAGGGGTCCGTGAAATTCTGGCGCCAGAATTGTGCATGTACAGCAAGCCTGCCCCCCCACCAGAGACACGTGGACCTGAAGGCGTGTGTCATGCCTTCTTTCCCTCGGAGGCTGAGGGGGGGGACTGGAAAAAGCCCTTACTCCCCCCCCCCTTGTTGTTTGCGCCGATTCTGAGACGGCAAGCGGTCCGGCTGCCTGGATCTGCATTCCTGGAAGCCGCGGAACACTCCATATGTATGACCCTTTTCCGAGCAATGCTGAGATTAGGTGTACGATTTGGGTGTGGTCTTTGTAAGAATTGATAAAGACTTTGCCGTTTGTGAGCCGTTCTTCTTCTTGTCCAGATCTTCATCCGTAGAGGAGTGGATGAGCCCCCCCTCCCCCCTCGAACGGTAGATCCAGAATGTGCTAGTGGACATCCGGGTTGAATTTCGTTGCCCGGAGCCAGGTTGTTCTACTCATGTCCGTGGCAATACAGATGGCACGGCCTGAGGCATCGATATGAGCCACTGTGGATTCCATGAGGTCATGCGCCACAATCTTGGCTTCCGCTAGCCCCGCCTTAAAGCGTGATTGGCACTTGGTGGGGAGTTCCTAGATGAAGTCTGCAATTTCATGCCATAACCGTTGGTTGGCGGCCGCCAGCATGGCATCTGCGTTGGCCTGACGCAGGTGCAAGGAGGCGGAGTAGATCTTCTTGCCATATTCCTCCAAGATCTTCTCCTTGTCTAGCAGCGCCGCAGAGGAGGAGGCTGAGGACGACTGAGGCTTGGAGTATAGGGACGCCGCAGCGATCACTGAGGAGTGTGGCTGAGGATGGGTCGAGAGCAAGAGTGTATCCCCCTCCATCTGCCTGTACTTGGCGTCCAGGCGTCGGTTGACTGGCTGGACCGAGTGGGGCTTGATCCAACCCTTCTTGGCCAGGGAGACTACATCGGTTTGCAGTGGAATCCCGGTGTTGGCAGAGGGGCGTCTCGTGAGGACTTCAGCCAGAACCCCCTATGCCGGCTGTTCGACCTCCAGTTGGGGAAGGCCCAGGGACTTCGCCAGGCCAGCAAGACTTTCATGGAAGGCCCTAGCTGAGGATGGCGTGTCTGGATCCTCCTCCTCATCCGTAAGATCTGGAGGATCTTGTGGAGGAGGAGTATATGGCGCCGGAGGCTGATACAGGGACCGCTGCCGGAGGCGGCGGAGGCTGCAGAGTTGGCTGTGGAGCCGGAGGAGGCAGCCGTACCTGGCCTGGGGGCACGATAGAGGCGTCTGTGGTGCCGTTAGCATGGCGGGGAGGACTTCCCCGACTGCGTCTTTGATGATAATCCCCATCTGAGAAGACTTCATGGGGCAGAGAAACTTCTCGAAGAGCACTTCCTCACTAGCCAAAGAGGTGGCAGGGGATACCGACAGGGTAGCCGCAGGGGGGTGGGGGGGCTGCTGAAGCCGCTGTGTACCCTGTCTATATGGACGCAAAGGAAAGTTGTCCTGAAATGAAGGGTAGACTGTAGGCCACGTACCTGGTTGAGGTCAGTCCCACCTTGACACTCGTTCTTCGCCGAATTCGTGGAATGGCGGACGGGTGCCTCTTTCTGGCACCGCGGCCATTTTGTAGAGCTGCCTACCACGTGCCTGCGACGTGTTGTCAGCCCGCTGGGCCCAGCCTCGTCCAAGACTCTTGCATGTGGATCACGAGGCCTACCTTGCTCCTCAGGCCTCTGCCCGGTAGGAGAGACACCCTCGACCCGGGGGTTGGTAGAGCTGCGTTTAGGCGCCGCTTCGGATGTATTGCCGGTATTGGGGCGTAGCCCCTTGGACGTATTGCCGGTGTTAGGGCGTAGCCCCTTGGCCATTGTGCCAGTAAAAGGGTGTAGACCCGGTACAAGAACCTTCCGGTCCCTCAACACTGCGCCCGGGAGGATCCGAGGATCCCTCGACCCGAAAGGCCGGTAGCTGTAGTAGCCTTGGTGCATGTGCCGGTAGAAGGACCTGGCTGGTCCCTCCCGCGTGGCTGAGTCCCAGGGAAGGAGTCTCCCTTGCGGGGTGCGCTGGAAAATATCGGTCCTACCTTGTGCCTTGTTCGATGCTTCACAAAGTTCTTGAGATCCTCTGGAGGTGACTTCTGGAAGAGCTCCCTCCACCTCGCTAGTCTGTTCTTCCGCACCTTCGAGGACAGCGAGTCACACGCCAAAGATAATTGTCAACCGTGGTCTGGGCCAAGACAACGTAGGCAGAGAGCGTGGGGATCTGAAGTTGGGAAGAGCCCGTTGCAGGATGGACATCTGCTGAACCCTGTAGAAGTCGAGCTGCGCCGGGGAGGAGTGTGACGCCTGATGACCAACTAGCTAAATGATAGAAAAGACAAAAAAGACAAAGAGAAGAAGTATCCGCGCCTGGAATTACATAGCTGAAGCCAAACCCAGGAGCGATGGTGAATTGGGCCTGTTCCCCTCGATGCAGAAAAGGGGACTGAGGTGTGGCGTGGGAGGGCGGAGTAAGGGCAGCGCATGCTCCCTGGGCTGTGCCCCTGCGCACCTCTAAATTTAAAGGGGAAGAAGGTTTTTTCTGGTGAAAAAAGTTCTGTATCCCGTCCTTTGGAAGGGACGCCCATACAGTATGGAGGAAAGGGGACGGGACATAAGAGTACTGGAGGCATAGTGTTGGCACTGGGCGTTTTCCTGAGTAGCGGGCAGATCTCTGGGAATCCCCATTCTGCGAAGACGTTGAAAACGATGTCTTCGTGTAGACGCCATTCGTATTCTAAGGCGAGTGGGAAATCTCTGCTGAGCACGTCCGCCAGAAGAATGAGTTCCCCTGGAACATGTTGGGACAACAGGAACATCTTGTGTTTGAGAGCCCACATCCAAATGTTTTGGGACAGTTTAGATAGCCCTGGAGAGTGTGTGCTGCCTTGTTTGTTTACTTAGTACATGGCTGTGGTGCTGTCTGTCAGGACCAGAACTGTCTTCCCTTGTAGTTGAGTGTGAAAGGCCTTTAGGGCCTTGAATACTGCTAATAGCTCTAACAGATTTATATGGTTGGATGCTACTTGTGGGGACTACACTCCATGCGCTGTCTGCTGAAGCAGGTGAGCCCCCCACCCCGTCAGAGATGTGTCTGTTGTGAGAATGGCTTCCACTATGGGGGTGGTGAAGGTCTTCCCTTTCAAGAGGTTTTCCCTTGACCACCACTGCAGTGAGAGAACGAGGGCTGGCGAGACAACTACCAGATCTTCCAATTGTTCGCTGGTCTGACACAACTGGCTGTTGATCCACTCTTGCATGGGCCTCATGCACAGCTGCGCGTGGGGAACTAAATAAATGCATGACGCCATCAAACCTAGCAAGCGCATTGCCTTGCGTACTGTCACTTCCCGACTGGCTACATATTGAGGGATCTGAGAAAGCATGTTCTGAACCCTCTCGTTGGAGGGGAAGACGAGACCTTCCTTTGTCTGAATCAGAGCACTGAGGAATTGTTTGGCTTGACTAGGGTCAAAGCTGGATTTCTTCTCTTTGATGGAGAATCCTAGACTGAAGAGGAGGTCTATTGTCTTCCGTGTATTTCTTAGGCATGTCTCATAAGAGTCCCCTGTTATGAGCCCATCGTCGAGGTAAGGGTAGGCAGGGACGTATAGTCTGCGCAGGTGTGTTGCTGCCACTACCAGGACTTAACACCCTTGGCGCTGAGGCAATGCCGAAGGGGAGTACTTTAAACTGATGGTGCTTATCCTCTATCATGAACCTTAAGTATTTTCGGTGCGCCGGCAACATTGAAATATGAAAGTATGCATCGTTCATGTCCAATGTTGTCATGTAGTCGTCTTGTTTCAAAAGTAGAATTAGTTCCTGCAAAGTTACCATACGAAACTTTTGAGGTTTCACAAATTTGTTTGCTGGGCGCAAATCTAGTACAGGGCGCATGGTGAGGTCCTTTTTGGGTACAAGGAAGTACACTGAATAAATACCCTTGTTTACCTGAAGAATAGGGACGGCTTCTATGGCGTCCTTTTCCAGAAGTGCTTCCACCTTTTGCTTCGGGATTCTCAGATCTGGCAGAAGGCGTCTTGTCTTGGACGGTCTGAACTGTGGAGGTCAGGTGAATTCCATGCAGTAACCGCGGGGGAGACCGTCTTTATAACCCACTGGTCTGAAGTAATCCCCTCCCATGCCGAAAGGAAAGATGTTAAGCGACCCCCGACTGGGGTGACATGGGAGGGGACCTGGATCCGTAGGGCATTTCTGACCAGAGGCTGCAGTACCCCTGGAGTTGGTGCCTCTGCCTCTGCCTTTCCTGCGTCGCTGACTCCTAGGTGGATAGTTGGCAGGGGTGCTGGATGCTTGGTTTGAGTTCCAGTTGGTTTCCTGTGTTGTAGATGTTTGGGGCGGAACGGGATTGGCCTCAAAAGGACCGGTGGGAACCGCTTCCCCTCTGGGGGGAGGGTTTTTGTGGGATCTGTTGCAGGGATTTAAGAGACTCATGCTCTTTTTTGGCAGTCTCCAAAGCATAGTTGACTGCTTTACCAAAGAGATTTGATTCTTCGATAGGTTTGTTTATAAGAGCAGCTTGGGTTTCCGGCTTGAAGCCTGAATTTTCGGAGCCAAGCGTGCCGTTTAAGCAGAGTGCCCTGCGCCATGGATCTTCCTGCCGTCTCCGCACTATCCAGAGTGTTCTTTAAAACATTCTGATTGACTTGCCTGCCCTCAGCCACAATGGTGAGTAATTTGGATCTTGCGGGTTCAGGCACCTCCTGGAGACCTTCTTGTATAAGGTTCCATCGCGCATCAGAATAACCGGCAAGCAAAGTGGTGGTGTTTGCTATGCGCGTGGTAAAGGCAGCTGCCATGCTAACACATTTACGAGAGGCATATAACCTTTTAGACTCATTATTGGGAGGTGCTTTCTCCCGTAGCAAGGGGTACTCCCGCTCATTTCCGGGTAGTGGTGACCTCAGGGGTGGCGTGGCATTTAATATATTAAGGGTCCGTAGGCGAAGGCCAAAATAATTTCTCCACCCTTGGATTAACTGCCCTGGTCTGGGCTGGTGTGACAAGAGAAGGAGCCAGTCTCCTCTTAATGGAATTAAGGAGACAGATAGCTTGACTGGAGGGGGGGGTTTCTGGAGGGGGGGTTTTCTTTAAGAATGTCCTCCACAAAATCTTGTTCAGGTATGGTTTCTAGGGTGGCCATCTGAAAGAGATTGGCTGCCTTCCTTAAGAATGCATTAAAGGCCATCTGATCGTCTATTGGTGACACTTGGCGGGTCGAGGTGGAAGGAGGGGAGTCCACATCTGTGTCCTGATTGTGAGTAGAGAGTGCCCAAGGCTCCGTATCAACTTGATGAGTGTCCTCCCAGTTGTCTGTGGCATCCATTTGATTTTCGTCCTCAGGGTGGGTAGAAATGAAATGGTCCTGCGAAGGTTCTAAATTTCCAGGAAATCTTAAGGTTGACATAGAAAGAGGATCCTCACGAGGTCTCTTGGGTGTAGGGTGCTCTGAGAGCGACAATCCTTTCCAGGCGGTCCATGCACCCTTCAAATTTTTCCCTGGTCTATTTAGCTGAACCAGAAGGTGTAAAAGGTGGAAAATCTTAATTTTGTTCCCTTTGGTGCCGAAATTTATTAGCAATAGCGCTAGATAAAGGCTCCTGACTATCCTCAGTCTTCGCGAGCATCGGGGTACTGTGGCGGCATGCTCCTTGCATTTCAACGTTTCCTTAGGCATCAACCCCCCCTGCCGAAGTGATCCTTGCAATACTTTCGGCGATGTCCAGCGAATTGGGGGGTGCCGTAGGCCTAGCGGTAGAAGGAGGCCTAGCGACAGAAGGAGGCCTAGCGGTAGGTTTTTCACCTACCGATTGACTAGAAGGCCTAACAGTAGATTTTTGTCCTACGGGGCCTTAGGGGGCGTTGGAGCATCGGATGAGCGCGCTTAGTTGGCCAAATGTCATTTTGAAGTAGCGCCCATATTTTCAAAGGCCCAGTCGCAATACACTGCTGAGGATGCAGGGAAGGCTGTTTATCTGCAAGATCGGAGGAAACCGAAATTTTCGGCGGAGCTGTTGGCGCTTTCACCCGTTTCGACGAATATGTCGAAATTGGGGGCGGGGTTGTGTATTTAGTGAGGGTTTTATGTACGCCCCTCTCACCGGGTGTTGTCCCTGTAGCGTGACTTGCTTCAGGCCTGGAAAGGTCGGGACGGGCGTGGCAAACCTAGAAAGGTCCGTTTTATGGGCAATGGCATCCGGTACAGATGCTTGGTCATCACTGGTGCCCCCGTCACTTTCGGCGGGTGCAGCAGTGGGGGGAAGAAGATCCAGCCCGCGACATGCCGTAGGCGGTCCAAGGCTTAACGCGGTGCTCCTTAAGAGTTTTGGGTCGAAGGAGTCTACAGGCCGTGCACCGCGCTTCGTCGTGGACAAGGGGTAGACAATTATTGCACTTATCGTGCTCGTCCTTCCACAAGTATCTGACCCTGCAAGAGGGGCAACACCTAAATGGTGTCCTTTCCGCGAAAGGTAATAAAAAAGATGACCAGACCTAGAGGGTAAAGAGGGGGAAAGAGGAGAGACATAGCGAAAGATATGACCACCCCAACCCCACTCTCCCTACTGTGTAGGTTAGCTACGTGGATAACTCTGCCACTGGATCTTAGGCGTCGAGGTCCACCGTCGTCGAAAGTTCCCGCAGTCTTCGTCGTAGTATCTTGAAGCACCGCCAAAGTGACTTTAGGGAAATAAAACGACAAAGTCGGTGAACAAGGATAAACAATGTCTCTTATGAAGAGCTCCGCAATGGGGTGACCAGTTATCAGGCCGAAAAAAAAAAAAATCAGAGGGACCTCAGCGCATGAGGGATTTTGGGTACACTACACGTCAAGATAGGGATAGTGTTACAGACATACCTATGCAGACGTCCCCTTTCGGTCCCCGAAAGCCAAGATGCAATACTCTGCGGTTATCACTGGATGTCGGACCATATGCACATTATGTGATTATAAGCAGATTAACAAACATCAGAAATACTATTCCATCCAGAGTTTGAATTATAAATTCGGATTGGTGAGAGAGTGGACGCAGTCTGTGCAGTCCCTGACTCTTTCGTGCTGGTGCCTATTTTCCTGAAGTCCCTCTACACTGTTCATGGTATTCGGAGGAGGATCAGTTAAAAACTCAAAAGACCGCGGAGTGGAGTGGTGAGAGAGTGGACGCATCTGTGCAGTCCGTGCTGCCGGCTGAGGGCACGGACAGGAGTCTTCCATCAACCCCCAACCCCCAGGTAACGCCTATTGCGACTTTTAACTTTGAAACTCGCTAGTGTCTTACTAAGTGGATTGCGTGTTACCTCCGTGTGAACTCTTTATAAATGTGAACACTCCCTGTAAATCAGCAAGTTTTTTTTTTTTTTTTTTTGCAAATCCAGGCGCTGGGACAGCCCTCGAACCTGCAACTCTCCCGCCGGAAGCTTGTGCGGTGACTGCAGGTCTTTGGCCTTTGAGCCGCACAACTTGTGCTCCATTTGTTTTGCGGGGGAGAACGTAATCAGTCCCTTAGACTTCGCCGGGGTGCAAATAATTGCTATTTTGGAGCGATAAAGCTACGGAGTGAAAATAAATCTTTTTAAGGAACGTGAGCATTTTTTAAGATTTCAATCTAGGCTCCTGGGAGCCGTAAAGGCCATTTGAAAAGTAGAAACAAGAGGGTAAATACATTTTTGGCCCAGTGTTGTACTGGAAGGGCCATGAATCTATACAGCAACCCGATCCAAGATGACCGTGGAGCCCCACAATGGGAGGAGGCCAATACGGCCAGCAGTCCCCTTGCCTGAGGTTCAGAGCGGCCCTTGGAAGTCACTGGGTGGGATTTGCTGCCAAGGGTCGGGAATCAGCAGGTTCAAGTAAAAGTTCATGTGGACCGGTAAGATCTAGTGGAGGGCAGGAAGTTGAACCCACCTTGGCTGAAAACCGGAAAAAAGGACTTGAATTTACAATTACCACAACAAAAATACAGAAAAAAATAGATGAGCATTTGAGAGAAAAAAGACTGCCGCGTGAAGTTGAGGCTAATAGGGATAAGGACTGCTCATTAAGCCCTTTTAAAAACTAAAAGGAAACAACAATCCTGTTAGGTCATTATTGGATTTGGATACAAGTGACCAAACGTTGGGCAAGTTGGACCTCTCTGGCATGTGCCAAAAACCAAGAGCTGACAATTATGGGGCAGGAAGGAGTACTGGCAGAAGTACAAACATCTTTAGACATAAGGGTCCCGCATGTTGAATCAGCTAAAGAGTGGGTGCAGCAAAATGAAAATACACTGAGTGCACTTAACTATGTGCTGAATTCGCTAGTCTCCATCTTTGAACTCCTGAAGGGCGAAGTGCAACTTCAATCTGGCTCCATTCTAGAACGGACTAAGGAGGTAGCCGCGCTAGATGGGGCAATAGTTGGTTGTTGCAACGTCATCAACACAAATGTGATGCAAAAACTGCAGGAGATTAAGCTTGAATCAGTCAAACAAGGTCTGGACATCTCAGCAATTCAACGGTCCCTGGCAACTAAAAACAAATTGGAAGAGTCAGACAGGGCGGTAAGCCTTATTGATTCAACTTCAATCCTTGAACCAAAAACAACTGGTATTGGATCATAAGGAACCAGAGGAGGTGGACAACCAACAGATGGATGATACCCCTCTTTCTAAGTCTGTATTGGAGGAGTTTCGGAGACTGGCCAATGTGGGGGATGGGCTCCAAAACGAAGTCTCAGTCGAGAAACACCTATTGGCTAACTCCCCAGGACAGATGGGAACACACGTAGAGGAGGACAAAGAAGTATGTCCGCAAAGTGCCCGTCTTGGTGGAAAAAAAGAGAGAAAGAGAAGCGAGAAGGTTGAAAAGAGTAAAAGGAAAAGTGTCCAAAAAAACGGGGAAAAAAGCTAAATAATCAAATGAAAGTGAAACCTAAGAACTCTGACACCAATTCCTTCTTGAAGAAACTAGTTAATACACAACCATCTGTAGCAGAGGAGGATCAAGAGATTATTGAGCTCGACTCATTGGACAGCCCACAGCGAAAAATGGGAGGAGAAAAAAAGAAAGATGACCAAGAAAAAGCCTCCCAGGGGGCAGTAGAAGGAGGGAGAAAAGTTGGCTAAAAAATAAGGAGGCCAAGTCTATTATGACATCTAGAGGTTCACAAACGGAAAAAGCGATGAATAAGCAGGAAATGGCCACAGCCCCAATAAATCTTAAGAAGGGCCTCAAAATAGCCCCCATATTTCTTAAGGCTAGGTTGAAAATGGGGCCAAAGCCATTACCAGTTAAGGATTTGAGTACTGGAGAAGCAAAAACAAACCTAAAGATTGCCCCCATTTTCTTGAAAAAAGCTTTAGCTCAAGCCCAGAATAAAATCCAACCCCAGGTGGTTGAAATAAAACTGGGTGAAGGAAAATATAGTAGTCTGGAAGAAACCGGATCCGGAATAGAAAAGCTTAAAGAGTTGGAAGAAAATTTGGATCTGGTTCCTGCTACCTCACTGATAGAGGAAAAACTGCCTCTGCAAGTTGGTGAAAACACAAATACTGGTTCCCTCTTAGCGATGCCGATCAGTTGGTTATCATTAACTGCAAAAAACACACAAAATGTATTGATCGTGGGGCCATACTCAATACTAAAAAAAGTACCAACTCTTTTTCTAATCAACAGCAAAGACATGGAATCTGTAAGATTCCCAGATCCAAACAAAAGAGGGTTGTGCCTCAAAGGAGGTGTTTATGGCAATTGATGAAGCAAAAAAGGACTTGAAGAAATTGGACTTATTAGTCTCAGAAAATCAACGAGAGCCCCTGCGGTTGCTGAGCCCGGAGGTCGGAAAGAATGTGCAACGGCAAGGTGGGGCCTCCAATCATCAAACCCCGCCCCCGAAGTCTGCTGCTGCCGGTGAACAACCAAGTGATTCCAACAAGGACAACACTCTAGCCCTATTACCGAGCATCTTAACTGAAGTCTTTCAGAAACTTGGGCTAGGTCCTCAACATCTTTGAAAATGAAGGGCTAAAAATTATCTGTTGGAATACACAGAGCCTAATAACTGCACATCAAGGGCTATGAAGAACTATCTTTTCAGGGTGGGTGATGTCCTAATGTTACAGGAGACTTGGCTGGTTAATCCAATAGTAGTAGAAAGGTACCTCATAAAGGTACAAGGGGCCACTCAGAAAGCAAGAGGGAGGCCCAGTGGGGGGTTGCTTATTGCCTTCAAAAATTCTAAATTTGAGGATGTCATCTCTGCAGAAGTGAACATACAGGGTTTACAAATACGCAAAGCAACACTCAGAAGCAGAGGCCGTGACCGGGTGATGATCTTCTGCAATGTTTATTGGAATCCCTCAAGTGTTGAGCTCCGTGTATTCTTGGATAAGTTAGCAAAGTCATTAGGGGATATGAAATTACCATTCCCAGGGGCAGACATAATTCTAGGGGGCAACCTAAATGCACAATGCATTGATCTCTCAAGAGATCAAACAAAATCAAGTGGGAGAAGAATCACTAAAAATGGTCAGTTGTGGGTGGATTCCCTTAACGACTGGGACTTGAAAATGTCAAACGGGAGTTTGCCGGGAGATACCCCGGCTAAACCTACCAGGATCCAGGGCTCCTCGGCCTCGACATTGGACTACCTTTTTTTATCTGGTAGTCTTTTTGAACATAAAGTTAGTCTGAATATAAAAGAAGGGGTGGGAATGACTATCTTAGGCTAGAGCTCTTCTTCCCAGAAATAATATTAGAAACCCTGTTACTTAACACCCAGAGGATAGTAGCTAGGAAGGGCAAAGTTCGCCTACTTGAATATAAGGCAGGGGGAGCACATTTAAATGAAAGGCGGTCAGCCTTGCCAGAAGATCTTCAAAAGGAGAACTGCTTGCCATCAGGCTTTAAAAAATATATTTGGCAAACTTGTCCCCCGAATTAACAAGTCCACCGGCATGTATATGATGAGGAAACTATGGCAAAGAAAAAAGAACTCAACAGGAAGCTGAGACTCATGAAAAAAGATTCCTCTCTCGCCAAGAATGAACAAGAGGTAGAAATAAGATTGTTAAAAAACTCTCGAACAATGGTCAGTGGCTAGGAATATAAAAAGATTCCAACAGGATGGGGAGCATATCCTAGATGTACTTGGTAAGAGGGAGGCAAAGGGGTTTGGGCCACAATGCATGAGATGGAGGGGGCCAAAACAAATCAGCTTTGTAATTTGGTCTCCAAGTGATTCTACAGTCTTTGGCAAGCCTGAAAGGACAGGCTGCCATTACAACTCAAAGGCTGATTGGGTTCTTGACTTCAATGCCTCGGATATCGAAGACCTCATCCTGAAGGGCTCCTCCTCGAAAGCGGCAGGTCCCAACGGTTTAACCTATCAGGTACTGAAGGGCAGCCAGGTCCTGTGGACCAAATTGCTCAATTGGCACTTTAGGGAAATTCTGATGAAGAAACAACTGCCGACATTATGGCGTACCGCTACGGTCATCACACTATTCAAGTGGGGGCGATAGGGAGGCGGCTAAAAGCTTTCGCTGAATACCCTTTAGGATATTGACAGCAAGATTTTTATGAAAATCTTGTTGGGGGAATTGGAAGCATGGGAAAAAAGAGTTGGAGTGTTGTCCAAATGTCAAACAGGGTTCAGGAGGGGGCTCTCAACTGCAGTGAACGGTATGGTGCTAAACCTCTTGAGTGAAAAAATACAGGTAAAGGGGGAAGATCAACTGTATGGTGCCTGGGTAGATTTCTCAAGGGCCTTCGACCAGGTGGACATGGGTAGGCTCTGGTTGAAGCTAAGAGCAAAAGGCATTCCAGGGGGGCTCTTGGCGATGCTCATTGAATTCCACAAAGAAAACAAAATAGTGAGACTAGATGCAGAGGGCCACATGTTAGAACCAGTAAGAGTGAACTGGGGAGTGAGGCAGGGGTGTCTGGGGGCCGCTCTATTCTTTAATTTGTACACAGCGGACATTGTTCTTAGCGCCATTTGTGTTGGCCAGTCCAGCCCTAAATGGAAAGAATATACACTGGCTGGCCTACGCAGACGACATGGTGGTGGTCTTGGACAGAACGGCCATTGGCCTGCAACGATTGCTCAATGGCATTCACCTATATGCAGTGGAAAATGGGCTCTCCTTAAATCCAAAAAAATCAAGGGTCCTGGTTTTCAGGCAAAAAAACAGAAACATGGTATTGCCCAGTTGGACAATGGGGGGGCGAGGACATTATAAGGGTGGAGGATTTGGTGTACCTGGGGTATAAAATCTATGCCATTCCGGCAATCTGTATGGGGGAGTTGGACATCGAAGCAAAAATAAAACCACTAGCAGCCCAGATAAAAAGAATCCTTTGGAAATATGGTACATTTTCGGTTATACCAGTCCTCAAATTTTACCAGGCTAAAGTTATCCCTGTTTTGTTATATGGTCTTGAAGCCAAACCACAGCTATGGAATACGTCTTGGCAAAAATGGGAAGGCCTTTTGTGGAAGCATGCCTTGGGTCTTCCAATGAGCCCGTCTAAGGTCAACCTCAGATTCGAACTGGGCCTTAGATCACTAAAATGCTAAGCGGGGTGGAAACTGATGTTATTGCAACATCGTATGACCACAGCCCAAGATCACTCATTATATACAGACATGAGAAAACATCTGGAAGGGGGTAGATCTCAATATTTTGGTAGGTTAGACTTGCTGGTGAAGGAGCAGCTGCTGAATGCGGACATAGATACAAAATTGATGGAGGA
Organism: Ambystoma mexicanum; assembly: GCF_040938575.1. NCBI lineage: Eukaryota > Metazoa > Chordata > Amphibia > Caudata > Ambystomatidae > Ambystoma > Ambystoma mexicanum. The sequence continues at coordinate 282,779,795 of NC_090940.1, forward strand.
AAATCCAACAAAGGCTAAAAAAAAAATGGGAGGAAATGGATTGGATCCAGACTCTCGAAAAAATAAGATCAGGGCTGAATCCTAATCCTCTTCAAATGTCAGAAAGAAGGCTGGGCTTCCTCAGTAAATATTTAATTAAGTTCCCAGATTGGAGATTGAGGAATACATTTTTGAGATTAAGATTAAATATTTTACATATGGGGGAAATCCTAGCGAGAAGAGGGATGGGGCCCTGGCATCGAATCTGTGTCAGACATGTTATAACCCAGAAAATCAATCCATCAAACATCTGATGATGGAGTGCGAAGGCACAAGGGGTGCCAGACAACAGTTCTTCAGTAGATTTGTTTCTGAATCCACGCATTGGGTACATGACCATTTTTGGGAAAGTTTAATTGATGGTCAATCCCAACAAAAAACGATTGCAGTAATTAAGATGCTGGAGGACTGTAATTTAGAGCTATAAGTTCTGGCAAGTGCCCCACCCCCACCCCCCAGGGGCTTGGTGATAAACACGATTCCCTTGTAGGAAGATCTTGAGGGTTTAAAGTGCGAATAGAGTCAGGTCACAGAAAGAAGCCAAAATTGTGGACAATTGACCATTTGTGAAAGTTTTTTTTTTCTTCTTTTCTTTGTTTAATATTTTAAGGTTGAAAAATTGGCTTATTAGTATTGGATTTATTTTATGGGGAAAGTGTTTATGTTCTTGGTTTTTTTATTAATTGCCTGAAAAATGTTGCTTCGTTTGTGAAAGGTTAAATTTGTAACCATATACAATAAATAAAAAAATAAAAAATTCAGGAATCCCACTTCCCTTCCTTTTAAACCTTCTACTGAAGATACATTTCATGAATCATTCAATCAGAAGAAATTAAAGGATGTAAAAAGGAACCAAAACATTAGGGACTTATGTCCCATAATCCTCTAGGTACTGGGACGAAGAAGAGGAACTCAGAGGCACAGAACTGCAGTATGCAGTCTAGTAGTTCTAATGACCTACACCTGAGTGGGACTTTTGAAGATTTAAAACTGCTTCAGGTGCAGGCCATCAGATGAAAAAGCAGAAGAGGTTGCCAGTAGCAGTGGAAGCAGCAAAGGCAGAGAAATGAAGACGGTGGAGATGTCGCTTTGTTTATAGTGGATTATGATGCTGAGATTGTCGCAGAAGTTAGAAACCTAAAGTGCAGAGGTTGCACAGCGGGAAACGGTGCTTGGAACGACCATCCTGTGGGGGGAGAGACTTGCTGTGTCCTGTGCCTTACTCCAGTGGCTGGCGAGCACTGGAGCAAGACAGGCTCCCGATGAGAGATGCAGGAGTGCGACCGGAGAAACCAGAAGTTCAGGAATCGGCAGAAGAAGCACGTAGTGAGAAACCGGTGAGTTTGCCGTCGTTAGGTGACCCCGGGGCACTCTGTAAACGACCACTGGCTGCTCGCCAGCATTTTGAATACCAAACTAATTTGAAAACCTATCTGGAGTGATATTGATATTAAGAACGACTGCAATGTTTATGGCCAAAGTAAAGAGGGGGCAATATTTGAACCAGTTAATAACCAGCATTGCCCAAGCCAAAGAAGAGCAACTGCAAACCCACATTACCCAAGCATAGGAAGGGTCATTGTAAATCAGCGTTGCCCAAACCAAAAAAGGGTAAATGTAAAGCAGCATGGTCTAAGCCAAAGAATGGTAATTAAAAAGGGAGACAGCTTTCCTAAAGAGAGAACTTTGAACAGAAGATATTCTCAACATTTAATAGATGTTGAAGAAACTCAAAAGGTGGCAGGAGAGACGCTCTCCTTGTAGCAATCAAGGGAAAGAGGAATATAGCCTGTATTGCTTGTGGCCGATAAATCAGAGAAACAAACAGCATCAATGTGTATTGTATCCATATGAAGGAAGTTGTGAAGTTCAATGTTGTTCAAAGTCAAAGACTTATTTGAAACTTTAAGTAAACCTCATCACCAAGAACTTGTATTAGGGTAGGAGATTTATCCTGGCAGGCGAGCATACCAGGAAGGGACTTTTAGTGGTTAGTCCTGGCAAGCTAGTGGACCAGGAACCTTGAAGTATTGCGTGGAAGACTGAAGTTAATAGAAAGTGACAAGCCCACTTTAGTGTTATGATGAACTATGGTGAAAACCATCCTGACAAAGACATTGCAGTTCATGAAGAAGAAGTGTGAAAATATTTGTCCTTCAAAGAAGAGAGGTGCTATTGAATACTTTGAAGAAGTGTGAAGATTAAGTCTTTTTGTCCGGTTTATGAAGTATGAATTTATAGAAGCTTTGAACACTCATCTGTGAAAGATTTATATATTTTGTTTACTGAAATCTAAGCGCTGAGTGAAAGACTTTTGGAGTGAAGGAAACTGTGTTACATTTGGAACAGAACTTGGCTATTATAATTGTTCTTTTATAATGTGCTTAATAACCGAGATTATTTTCTACGCCTGGGATTGGGAGCCGAACCTGTGTTGCGCTGTGTTGTCTTGCTTCTAAGACAAACGTGTTGCCCCTGAGCTATCCTACCTCACAAATCAAGAAGGTTTATTTTATTTATTTATTACATTTGTTAAACGCCCAAACCCTCTGGTATCACAGCGTTGTTACAGACATCTTATATAATACAATTAACAGAATTCCAAATATATTTGGTTACATAGGTTAAAACATTTCATGGTCACTTACATTATTTACAGATTCTGGTAGCAGTATACCCTAAGGATGCATCTAGTTAGGCCTGTGGTGGGTGGATATTTCAGATCATGCATGGTTTGCTAGCATTGGTTGAAAAGAAAAGTTTTTTTGCAATTTTTTAAAACGAAGGAAGGAGTCTTCGTTTTTGATGTTAAGTGGGAGCACGTTCCAGAGTTTCGGGACCATGACTAGGAAGCTGCTGCCTCCTGCTCTGGAACCTTTGAAGCAGGGGACATCAAGGTGCGACTTATGGTTGGATCTGAGCATTCTCTTGGGCACTTTTTTGCTTATTGAGTTATTTAAATATGTGAGAGCTTTGTCAGTAAGGCATTTATAGGTAATGCACAGTGATTTGAAGAGGATTCTCGCCTTAATAGGTAGTCAGTGCATCTCCCTCCTGATGTTAGAGATATGGTTGGACTTTTTGATTCTTAATGCTGCTCGTAGCGCTTTATTTTGCATTAACTGTAGTTTCCCTGGGTTGGAATTAGAGGTCCCTAGTAGGAGTATGTTGCTGTATTCCAACTTAGAAAGTATTAAAGCTCTAGCTAGGGTATCACAGTTGGTGGGCGTGAGGTACTGTCGACTGAGGGTAATCAATTTGGAAGTGTAGGATGTAGACGACGCAAGAGCGTTTACTTGTATGGTCATTGTTAGATTAGTGTCTAGATAACTCCTAGAGTTTTGACCTGTTTCGATACCGGAATCGGAAAGCCATCTATGTTGCTAGTTGAGTAGTCTGAATGGAGGGCACTGATTATACTTTGGGAGCCCACAATGAGAATTTCAGTTTTCTCATCGTTGAGGCAGAGGCTGTTAAAAGCCATCCAATTCTGGATTATTGCATAAATCTTGTTGATGATCATCGTGTCCTGAACATAATCCCCTGAGATCGGTATAAGGATCTGGGTGTCATCTGCAAAATTGGTGTAGACGACACCCATGGCGTCCAGAGAAGAGAAGCTTAGTGTATGCATGGTATAAAGTGGGCGAGAGAGAGGACCCTTGGGGTACCCCAATGGGGACTGGTATGGGATTGGCAGCCTCTTTGCCAATGCTTACTCTGGACATGCTTTCGGCTAGAAAGGATTTCATCCAGAGGTTGGCATCTTTAGAGAAGCAGAAGTCAGTTGCTAGAGTAGCACATAGTTTATCATGGTCCACTAAGTCGAATGCTGCGGATAAATCTAACAGCAATAGTATGCAGAGTTTACCCGAGTCCCTGATGGTGTCTATCTGGATTTTCAGATCCAGGAGAGACGTTTCTGTGCTGTGGTTGGGCCTGAATCCAGATTGTCTAACTACAAGGAACTGATTTTGTTCAAGATAGGCTTGAATTTGATAGCAGGCTATTGCATCAATAATTTTGAGCAAAAACGGTACCGTAGTTATAGGTCGGTAGTTTGTGGGTACCATTGCATCAAGGGATGTTTAAAAGCAGAGGGGTCACCAACGCTTCTTTTATGCTTGCCGGGACTGTGTGTGTTAAATGAGGAATTATTAATGGTGGGGGTAAGGAGGGGAGCACAGAGTTTGACTAAATGGGCTGGGAAGTTATCCCCTTTGCAATTTGAAGCTTTTAGTTTAGCGATGGTTTCTGCCACTATGTCTTGGGTTACTGGGGTAAATTGGAATTGCAGGTTCACATTTTCTTTGGTTTTATTGAGGTTAGTATTCGTTACATTTTTATCAGCTAGGATTTTTCTTTTTGTAAGGATACTTTTTTTGGAGTAGTTCAATTTTGGAAGCTAACGCATTTTGGATGGTGGTGCACCATTCTTTGCTGGAGTTGGCATGAGTAGTAGCTGGAATTGGGGTTTCCAATTCCTTAAGAATGGAGAAGAGCTCTTTAGAGTTAGAGGTGGCGTTGCTAATACGAGTGTTGTATGCCTTAGCTTTATGAGTAATAATTGCGGTTTTGTAATTTTTGTTAGCAATTCTGAAACCATTGGCAGAGTCTGTGGTAGGTGATTTTTTGTTAATGTGTTCAAGCGCTCCTTTAGTTCATCTTCGTGAGACTAGTTCCTCATTGAACCAAAAACTTTTACATTTGTCAGCACGTCGTATTTTGGTTAACGGTGCTGCTGTTTCAATAGTAGTGGTAAGGTGCTTGTGGTAGGCCTCAGCCAAGAGACCGGGGTTGTTACTAGTAACCAAATTGGAAGACAGTGCATTGGTTATAATGGGGGCTAGATTCTCCGCTATTAGTTTCAGAATATTTCTTGTTTCTTAAGTATCTGTTACTTTGGTTGTTATAGAGCTTGTCTCCTTTCTAGTAAGGGAGGAATGTATGCTATGGTGGTCAGTCCAATCAGGGGGTATGATCGACTCAATGGATATTTTTTTGGGAAGTAAGCATCAGTATCCAATCCAGTGTTCGCCCTTTGATGTGGGAGGGGGCGTTCACCAGCTGAGTGAAGTTCATGTCTTGTGTAGGGCTTCTGCTTTAGTGTCCTGCTTATCGTTGAAGCCTAGATTGATATCGCCAAGGATAATGCATTTGGTATTAGGTTTAATGATGAGAGCTAGCAACAAAGGTATGTCTAGGTATGGATGGGTGTTGCTAATGGGTGATCTATAAATGACAAGATTCGAGTGTGGTTTTGTGGTCAGTGGCAAATTTGGCTAAAAGTAGTTCATAACCTGCTATTTCTTCGATAGGGCAGGATCTGATTTGCAGCTTGGATTTGGCTATTATGGCTACCGCACCACCTTGTGTATTTGTTCCGTCGGTCCTAATGATGTTATAATCTTTTGGGATGGCCAGAGCTAGTAGGGGTCCAGAAGCTTGGTGCAGCCAGGTCTCTAACTACTATTAAGTCCAGCGGTTGTTTGATAATGAAGTAATGGATTTCGATGGTGTGGGCTTCTAGTGAGCGGGCATTAATAAGGGCACCTTTAATGTTACATGATGGATCTGTTGGTGGCTCTAGAGTGGTGATAAGAGTCTGATCATCCACGGTAATAATGAGGTGTTTAGCGGTGACTACAGAGTGCTTCTTACGTTGTTTGGTATTGGACAGAGGGTTGGGTTTTGGTTGTTTGGGCAGGAAGCAGGCTAAGTTATAGTTTGTGGGGGTAACGTTGGTACGTGATCTTAGTCGTTGTAGTCTAGTAGTACCCTGAATCGGGTAGGTAGCCAATTCCGTCAAATTATTTGAGGAGAGATTCTGGTCTATCATGGATGTGAACTTAGTAGACGGTGCTAACCTTGGGCTTTTAGTAGTGCCAATTTTCTGGATAGGCAAAAATGGAGGTATGGTGGGTAGGAACGGTGTGGGACAGAGGATGGGATGGTGCCGGAGGCAGACTAATCTGGAGAGGCGGTTTCCATGCGTAATGTAAAAGCTGCCTGAGCAGGGTAAGCAATCTGGCATAATACAAAATGGCAACAAGATGGTAAATAGTACACCAAACGTATCTGAATGCTTGGCGAAAGGTCAACTATACCGTGATGTAATCTGTACTTTAGTACAGAGTGCCTAAGTCCGAACAAGAGTACTCTAGGACGCATAAGAATGGCAAATGAATCTAGAGATTAATTGGGTACAACAGATTGGAGGTAGTGAGCAACAATAATACAGTAGGCTGGTTCAACTAGAGAGCAGTGGGCAGGTTCAGCACATAATGCAGTGGCTTAAAACAACAATACTGTGGTATGCAGGTTCAAATGATATGCAGAGGGCAATGCTACGGTGGGCTAGTTCCACTTGAAAGCTGTGGACAGGTTAAGCAATGATACCATGGGCTGGTACAGCACAGTGATGCAGTAGGCTAGTTTAAATTAAATGCAATGGGCAACAAAATACATTGGGCTAGTTCAGCTCTAAGGCAGTAGGCAGGTTCAGCAATGATGTCATAGGCTGGTATAGCACAGAGATGCAGTAGGCTAGTTTAAATAAAATGCAGTGGGCAACACAATATATTAGGCTAGTTCAGCTAGAAGGAAGTGGGCAAGTTCAGCAATGACGCCATGGCCTGGTACAGCACAGCGATACAGTAGGCTAGTTTAAATTAAATGCAATGGGCAACAAGATACAATAGGCTAGTTCAACTAGAAGGCAGTGGTAAAGATCAAAAATAATGCCGAAAACTAGTATTACAGACAGTAATGCAGTGGGCTAGTTTTTATTAAGTACGGTGAGCAGATTCAACAATGCTCAAAGGTTGCGATCCAGTCACTGTGTACCCGGATGATAGCAGGACATTCAGGCACGGTAGCAGCGCTAGCGAGTAAGGCAAATGGTAATCAGCAAAAGTAGCAATAGTTATGATAGTATGCAGCAATGACTGCGCTGTGGGAGTGAGGGGATACCAAGAGTCTATCAAATTAAGTCGGTTAGTTATGCAAGGGGCTGAACGATGGGAGCATCGAGGTTGTGCTAATTGTTCCTCTGAGTAAGTGATCTGCTAAGGAGTCAAGGACGCATGCAGTAAACTAGTTCCAGGCAGGTGGTGCGGTCTGCAGAATTGGGCATTAGATGGCATCAGGTCACGGGCTGCCGGAGCAAGTTAGGTATCAAAGCGGTCGATGGTGGGATAAGGGGCTTACCAAGGGCAAAGAAGCTGGCCGTGGGTCCGTGGCCGGCTTCCGCCTGCCAGCGGATCTGGTTGGCCCGATAAGCGGGTGCGGTTGCTTAGCAATCGAATGCAGCCTAATTTTCAGGCCGCGTTGCACCGGCCATCTTGGAATAGGCAGCAGTGCTTTTGAAATCAATAAAGCATGTTGGATCTGGATAAATCTGCTGCAGTAGTTACAAAAGATGGGAAATCTCACCAGAACAGCAGGCTACTGGATACAGATGTGCTGGATTGGGCGGATTTCTGTAGAGAAGCGGTCGTGTAGCAGCAGGTCGGGTCTGCAGGCCGTGGATCAGCTGATGTAGTACAGGAGAGAGACGGGCTCCAGCCCGCTTGCTTCGCTGAGTGCTGGTGTGTGGTTGAAACATACCTTCTTGATTGTAACTTTTGGTTTGGAAAATCCTACTTTAATCCTGGAGAAGGGGATCCGACTCAGGTTACAAGGACGCTGTTAACTAATTTACGTTTGAATGCAACTGTTATTGTGTTAAGTTTTGACAGGCCATAAGATACCTGCATCATTTTGTCTGTATATATAAGTGTGTGGGACAAAAAGAGTGATTTTCTTTAATCTTAGTTTGACAGGCAGGGAAATAGTCATTAGGTTAGGGAAAGTGAGGCGGTTTTCTCACCCTTTATTATTTAATAAAATTAGCTAATTGTGAGAAACCACCCCCCAAATCTACTTTTCGGCGTCACATTTCTGACTTCTCACAACACCTAGTAAAACAGCATGTACTGAGACAAGGAAGAGGACTGCCATAAGAAAAAGTGTGAACCATGATGCACAGTCTAGTGTTTAAAAGAATGTGATTGGTCCAAGACATTTCCCAGCCTGGAGGCAGAAGTTTAAATCAGCCTCTACTAAAAGATGGAGAGAGCTTCCTTTTCCAAGTTTCAACTTGGAAACCGATGAGGAACACAGGTTGCAGTGCGGAACAGACGGCATCCCAATCCGAGAGGAAACCCTGAAGGCAGTCGAGTGGAGGTGGCGAGAGAGGGAGCCTACCCAAGCACTCTTGGCCAGGCAGGTAGACCAGGAAGCACTGGGTACCAAGAGCTGTGGCCGCAGCGCACTGCCGGTGAGAGAAGTGCAGAAGCGAGATCCAGACCGGCCGCATAGAGGAGCAGTTAAAGTTGGCAGCAGACTCGCCAGCAGAATAAGGAAGAAGTCACAGTGGGAACTGGGGGCCAGGACGGGCCTTGTTCCGATGCAAGGAGCAAGAACGCTCTATGCCGCTGGCTGGGGAAAGCTGCTCGAGTCCATCAACATCCAAGGTGAGTACCCAAATACATACGAGTGGAGTCAAGAATGTGTATGTTGCCAGTGAACCCAGAGGGAAGAATGGGATGCTGAAATTGAGGCAAAGAGACACTGAAAGAATTGATTGCCGAGAGTGGAGGGCGAGGGGGAGTAATCCTCATAGGAATCACTGTCATCTTCATAGCCAGAGTACGTTGTCATAAAGTAACTTCAGGAAGACCCATGTCCCCTTGCACTAAATGAGAAAGAGAGATTGCAACATAAAATCCTGGCAGAAGAGTCTATCAGGCGAACTGTAAATCTGGGATTCACACCCATAAAGAATTGGACAAGAGCACCTGGCAGGAGAGCATACCAGGTGTTTTGCCAGTCTGGGGCCCGCACCCTAGTTGTGTTATCTTGGAAAGAGAACCCCTAGGAAGACCAATGCCCCTTAGGATTTGAATTGTATTGAATGTGGAAAAAGGCCTAGAGAAGGCAGTTTTTTCTCCTGCAGTGAATTGAAATACAAGAGGGGGGAGTTATCCTCTTAGGCTATAAAGAACGTGGTTATTCTTTGAACTTTAGTTTGGTGGAGAGAATTCCGGGAAAGAGTTATTTGCTCTGGAACTGTGAACATTATACATTTGGAACTTTTGTTGGAGTTATACCTTTTGTTGAACTTGAACATTTGCACACTTTCAAAGCCAAAAACAATACCATTAACACCTTTTAGAATGCATGAGCTAGGATAGGATTTTAGACACAGGAAATGTTTTCTTTTGACATCTTGACACCTGACAGACCCTTAGTTTTGGTTGAGATAGGGAAATACCTCCTAGATTAGGGGTAGTGAGGCATTTTCCAACCCCTTTATTATTTAATAAGATGTTATGCCAATCTCATTCCTGGTTCTTCTCAACCCTTCCTTTCACCTAGTTCCATCCACTTCAAATTCACTCCTCACACAATCTACTTCTAGTAAATCGCCATCCAAATATGCACACTCAATCTGTAGAACCACATACTCCTAGGTCTATACCTCACCTGCTTCCACAATCTCCTCCACAAGCCCACAACTCCTTTCTCCCGACTGCTCTTTTGGTTGTCCTCCACTTAAACCTCTGACTTCACCCAGTAAACCCCCAACTTGGATTCCTGCACCTCCTTCAAATATCCCTCTTTATCACCGATTGGATCTTTTCCCCCAAACCACTCTTGGCTGCTCATCACATCCTGGGAGCTTTATGTGCAGACAGAATCTTTGAAAATGGGTTTAAGCCCTGTTCACTGGCTTCATCGCTGTTCGGCGAGTAATAGTGGCATATCCAGTTCCCTGTAGCAGTTTGTGTTTTAAGAGTATTCCTCCTGGCTGGTATTGGTAAGGATTTTTAACCATCCCTGGCGGCTTAGTGGGTGTGTATCTGCGCACATACACCCGCCAGTGCTTCTTGGCAGTGCTGCGCTGATGCTGTAACAGCCGCGCATACCAGCGGCCGTCCCCTGAGGCTATCTCCAATTGTTCTATTCTCTTGGCAGCTTGGGCTGTTTCCCCCATCGTGGGGGCGGCGGGGTGGGGGGGGAGTCATTAGGCAGCGCTGGGGTTCTTTTGCAGGTTTTGCAGGGTTTTCCATTCCCAGGTCTGGCTGAACTTCCTGTATCTCAGCCAAACTGACAATATCAGAAAAACACTAGCGAGCATTTGAATCAAGAGGGAAGGCCATAGAAAATAGTCTGCACAGATGCATATTGGCACGTAGGTAGGAAACACAAATTGGGACCCTCTCTACTGGGTTCAAGCCCTTGGCTAGGGCTAGCTCGAAAGTATATTTTGGCAGGCCCACCCCCCCATCCCCACTATTGAAGAGGCCAAAGGACTGGCCTCATCACATTATTCATTTGTCAAGTGGCAAACACTTGTGCGAGGCAATATAGAACATGTTTTAAGCCACTGGAAAAACACTCAACTAAAAATGTGATTCAAAGAACAATTCTTACTCATGTGGCGTCTCAAAAATGGAGACATTGTACATTAGTTGCCAGAAGGCTGTAGGTTTATCTTGTTGGCTATTGAACAACCACCAGATATTGTGAAGCCATCCCTACAGACAATAACTGCCAAGTCAGTTGTTAGGGCCTTGCTTGGTATCTTGACCCGAGTTGGCTTTCCTACGCAGGCCATGTAGAAGGTATGTGAGGTTTCCTACAGGTTTCCTCTGCATACCATCCACAAGCCAATGTACTGGTGGAGAGATTCACCAGAACATTGAAAAGCCCGATTCATGATGGTACTCTTGAGGAGCCACCTAGGAAGAAGTGGGCCTTCTCTTACCATGTCTTTTGTTTGCCAACACAGAAAGGTGATACAGAAAGGGGTTGGCTTTAGCACCTTTAAACATCTTTTTAGATGATCGGTCAGAGGCCCCTTGGTGCTAGTGAAGAAAGAGTGCGCATTGAAGAGTGCCTTTGGAGAGTGCATTTACGCAGGCAAAGGACTGCGGTGGACATGGCGCCTTCTTAACAGTGGATGCGAGCAAAATTGGACACTTTTACACAGTTTTTGTTTCCTTAATTGCATCGCCCTGCCCACTCAAGCTGCATCCGACTACAAAGGTAGTTGGCTGCACGCATTTTCCTTGCACGCATTGAGGAGTGCCTTTGGAGAGTGCAGTTACGCAAGCGAAGGACTGTGGCAGACGTGGATCCCCTTCTTAACAGTGGCTGGTATGCTGGACAAACTTTCTGTTGAACTAGAGACTGGCTTTATAGCCCAAATGCTAATCTAATATACTGTGTTCTCTTTCTACACTCTAGCGATCAAAATTGGACACTTTGCACACTTTTACACCGTTTTTTTTCCTTGATTGCATCGCCGCGCCCACTTAAGCTGCATCCGACTACAAAGGTAGCCGGCCGCGTGCATTTCACACCCGGGCACTGAGTAAAGCCTTTGGAGAATGCAGTTGCGCTGGTGGGCGCTGGCAGCAGATTACTAGCGATTCTGTCCTTGTTTGCCAGTAAATATCTATATTGTTTGTGCATGTTATCTTCTTGCTGCATTATTTTTTAACTATGAGTAATGCTTACACTTTAAAAACAGCTATGCCGAGTAAACTCAAGTTTCACCGACCAGAAGTTTGATCAGTAAAGACCCTAGACAGGAGTAAAATAGCTGATCCTTTGCAACCAATGATTGAAAATCAAAGACGAGCTAAATCTTTGACATCAGATATAAGGAACTTCTGTAGTATTAAAGGTACTGTAAAGGCGAGTGCCCAGCATGTGGCACAGTTGGTGCGGGGTGGGGCTGAAAGTAAGACATTATTGATTGATTTTACTGAAATTTCAGACACCCTGATGACGGCAGCTTTGTCATCTTTGGAGCAAGAGCCCACTGCACCCACACTACAAAGTGAATCTACCCAGACGCTGTTAGTAAAGGTGGGCGCGGCTGGAGATCACTTGGGAGCGCTTTTAGGTAACCCTATGCCGTACATTACTGTGGCCCAAATTAATGCAGGCGATCAAATAGCCACGAATTGTAGTCTTGACGCTGTGAGCGACGGCATAGGTGCGCTTAGTCCTGGTCCTATGATGCCGAAACGCCAAAGAATAAAAAATATAGTAAGTCAAGAGGTTGAAATGGTTGCTAATAATGTTCCCCTGGAGTGGCCAGACTCGGAAATAGTTCTAGTCAAGGATACACAACTTTCGAACTTACAGGGACCCGTCTCCTCATTTCATCGTCTTGATTTATCTCAATCTCCAATACTGTGTAGGAATTCCCTAGACTCTTCAACATGCTTGTCTATCTCCTATGTTAATCCAACCCCACAGAGACCTGGGAACTGCAGGCAGGAGCCGGTTGCACTTAAAGTTATATTGGGAGCTATGAACACTGCCTTAATGTCTTTAGTCAAATTATATGAGGCACTTGACAAATTAACCATGCAAACTGAATTGATAAAGTCTATGATCGATTACTAGATAAAGACATTGATAAGTTTGTATCCCCACAGCCAATTAGAAATGAACCGTGCAATTGTAAAGTGTGAATAGACTCATGCTCACCGAGTTCACTTCCTATAACCCAGCCCTTAAATAAAAGCATGTCATGCATTTAAAAAAAATGAGGCTGCACATATTGTACCATTGGCGAACAGTTGAGTAATGAGGTTCAAACAATGAATTTAGAACCCATTGAATCATTTTCGCAACTGGCAAAACCAACCCTCGAAAATTTTGAAGGACAAAAAAAGAACGTAAAATCGACAAGACAAAAAAAAGTCTGAGAATCAGAAAGCACTCTCCAAGGGATCCCAATTCTGTTCAAGACAATTAATATGACTTATAACTACCCCTGATAAACCGCGATTTCAGTCCAATATACGAACAATGAAAAGATTGAAGAAACAGTGGGACTGCAGAGAGGTGCTAAAGAATGTTGCCTGCCGTGGAATCTATGCATCCAGATGGAGAATCTGAGAATTCATGAATTGATTCAGGCAGCCGAGTCAATGAATCAGCTGGCACCTATGAATAAAGAACCCCTGAACATCCAAGTTCCTGACACCATTCAGGCTATTAAACATTAATCCAGTAATGGTTATAGTGATACGGGTACTCTTAAATCTTGGCAAAACAAGGTGAATTTCCTAACATTGAAACAGATATGAAATGAGAGAGAGAAAATCTTTAAAATACCTGCATCACCACAAGATAACCCAATAGAATTCTTGAGACCTTATGCAGATAATAATAAACATAGGGTCGCACCTATCTTAAACATTGGTAATAATAACCGGTCTTATTCAGCTAGAGAACAGAAAGTATCTGAAAATCCAATACAAACAGCGAAACCAACAATCACTTTAAAAAACAGTCATACTTTAATCTTACAATGTAGAGCTGCACCTTATCCACAATATGTACTAAATAGATCAAGTATTTTAAATGTGTTCAACAATGTACATATTCTGGAAGATGTACAATCTACTAATTTAACACAAATTGAGTTTGTACAAGATAATAATCTTGGAAATTGAGATTATGGACCCAATCAGGAGTAATCCGAAACATACTTTGGCAAGCTAGAGCTCAACTATATCAATTGGGCTTTGATTTAAACCAAGATTACACCCAGAACCAAATAAGTTTGAGGGGAGAAACTAACTGAGCAGCAACATGTCTAGGTACAAAACACTAACTATTGTTACATAACATAGGGAAATGTTAATCCAGAGTTACTTGTACACGAGGGGCATTCAATGAAGTTCGTCAGGTTAAATTTATGAATGCACAGCCCTGGACAAATATGAACTCAGAAAGGGACTTTGGTGTTGGAGTAGACTCAGTTGAAAGATAAAAATTCAACAAAAAAATCAAGCAAGCTTTATAGTTTAGCGTGCTGAAATACGAGAGGGTTTAAACACCTGTCATTTAACAAAACTGATATCTTTAAGATGTTTGATATTATGTCCCCCAACCATCATTAAAGAATGTGCAGACTCACTGACCCCATCATTACAGCTTTCATTAATGCTTCATTCACTGGAGGAATTGTACCACAAAGCCTAAAAGAAGCATGGGTTCGCCCACTCAAAAAAAAACAAAAAAAAAACACCTGGGACTCTGCCTGCACCAACAACTATCGCCCCATTACCACCGTCCCCTTTCTGCTTTAAAATCCTAGACAAAGCCGCCCACAACCAAATCCAACACTGCCTGGAATCCAACGCTATCCTAGGCAGAAGACAATCAGGCTTCCGCAACGAACATGGCACAGAGACCGGTCTCATCGAGTTAAAAAACCAAATCACCAAAATAATGGACAATGGCAACCCCACCTTCCTGCTCCTCCTTGATCTCTCAGCCGAGTTTGATCTCGTCGACCACGACATACTCACATCCCACCTATCAAACGCAGCCCACTTCTCGGATAAAACCACCTCCTGGATAACCTAATTCCTTGAAGGCAGAGCGATGAAAGTGTACTTGGAACAGGCCAATGCGGCCCCCACCACCATCAACAGTGGAGTCCCCCAGGGTTCATGTACGGCACCTACACTCTACAATCTGTTCACCAAACCTCTCTTTGACATGCTGGACGCGCTTGGCATAGCTTACATGAACTATGCCGACAATACCCAAGTTCTCCTCCCCCTCACTGGCAAATATGACCAAGACGCAGAAGCTCTCCTCCAGATTAATGCCACCATCGAAACCTGGTTGGCAATCAATGGTCTCTGCTTAAATGGGGATAAAACCAAGATCATCATTCAAGGAATTCCCTCCAAACTCAACCAAAAATTCTCTCACTTCACCATCGACAACACTAACATACCAGTCTCCACATCTGTAAAGACCCTGGCAGTCTACCTAGACTCCACACTATCAATGACAAGACAGGTCAGCGCCATCTCCTTTGCCTCAGCCCTCACCACCAAACTGGTATATGCTATTAAACCCTTTCTAACCACGCAAGAGCTATAGGAGCTAGACTTCATTACTGTAATGCACTTCTTGCAGGCACTTCTACAAAAAACATCAATAGCCTCCAAACAGTACAAAATAATGTGCTCCGCGCCACCCTACACATCCCTAAAAATGACCACGTAACTCAGACCAGAGGGGACGCCCACTGGCTCCCAGTCAAGGAAAGGATCAACTTCAAAATCCTCACCCTCACACGCAAATGTATCAATCTCTCTGCCCCCGTCCTACCTATCAGAAACCATATCCATGAACATCCCTGTCTGCCCCAAAAGGAACCACTATGCCAACCAACTCCACGTACCCACCATAAAAAGAGCCAACTCTGGCGGCATTGGCTTCCCCCCACATAGCGCCCAAACTCTGGAATGCCCTACCCAACACACTCAGAGCTGAACCCTCTCTGTACTCCTTTCACAAATCCCTCAAAACCACGCTTTTCATATAGCATAGCACAACACCTCAGGCCCCACCTTTCGTCCCCCGTGAAACTCCATTCCACACCACAAATGCAAATTCTATGTAACTCTAAGATGAAGCTCAACGTAATCTTTATGTAACCCTGAAGCTTTCCTCCCTCTGTAACCAGAAATGTATAACAGCTCCACGATGCCCACAGGCTGTTGTGCGCTTTAAAAATACACATAAATAAATAAATAATAAATGCCCCAGGAGACTTGGCTGCTAAACACCCCACTGTGGGAACGCTATGCTTTAACCCTACTACCTGCTATCAGAAGGGCCCTGGGTCATCCCCCGGCTGGCCTCTTGGTAGCAGTGAGATCTAGTTTACGATTCACATTGGAGCCATGGGTGTTCCCTAATGTATTCACTCAACTTGTTAAGCTAAAAACTCCCGAGGGGGACATGGCACTTCTTAATCTTTGCCTGAACCATAGAGGCATAACAGATTATTTCTATTGGGAGTAGTACAAATGCTAGATTTAATTAGCAACAAACCATCAATTGTACATGTGGTTGTTAACGGCAATTTAAATATCAATTGCATACCCTCGAATGAAGTAAATTTAACTGATATTGCCAGGTAATGGTTGACACTAAAGCAGGAGAGGCAATTCCTTCAAGATGAATTGTACATTAAAGAGTGATATTCTGCCTAAAGCAACCTGGAAGCAAGATAACTCGTCAACTACTATCGATTATATTTTTGGTCAAAGAAGCATGTCTAATATATAATCGAAAATGTTGAAATCATTAGCCAGCCCAAAAGTGATCATGATCTATCGCAAACCTGAAAATGGCAGGTACCGAATGATGAGGTGGAATATTATTCAACTAAGCTGCTCCTCACAGGAGGGAGGAATAGATTTAGGTGGACAGATGCCACCCTAGCAAATGTTAATACATACCTCTCTACCCAGAAACTCTGAATTAGCTGATTTGGAAGGAAGATATTTTGCTATCATGAGTTTATTTAAATTACAGCCATCTTCTCAAGCATAAACATGTTTTTGACCTTGCATTAAGTAAAAAGAAAACGCATGTGCGGAAAGATCTTGGGGCAATTGCTCACTACGATCTAGTCATAAGACTATCCATGATTCGGCAACTCAAGACGAGGTAGCGTAACTGGTATACATTTCATCAAGCTCCTATCTTGCAACAAGCTGGAGAATATATGTTAAATGCTACTGCATCAAAGAATAGTGGCAATATTTGGGCAATATTAAACAGTGCTTTTCATGAAAATCAGCTGCCATTCCAAATTAATGCTGTTCAGGCGGCGAGCTGGATTGAATATTTTGAGCAGCTTATGGCACCAGCAATAAATGTGACATGGTTACCAAATCGTAGAATACTGGGTGGACAATTGTATTTGACAGAGATTATATTTTGTTGCAGAGAGCCAAACTGAGGGGTTCTAGGGCCCCAGGCCCAGATGGCTGTACAAGTCTAATGTTAAAAAAAGGTACATCCGGAAGCCTGGGCGGACATCTTATTCAATCTCTTTACCAACATATTACGATGTAAGCAAATTCCACCAAAAATCCATAATTATCCTGATCTTCAAAAAGGGCAACCGTGAGCTCCCCGAGAATTACCGCCGAATAGCTTTGCTTGATGTTCCTGGTCAAATTTGTGCGTGTTTGCTCCTGAGGGACTTAACACGCTGGATGAACATGAAACAGCTGATGGATAACTTTCGGAAAGGCTTTGTTCCGGGCTGGAGGACATCAGTAAATATATTGGCACTGTCACTAATAAAGTATTGAGAGCAGCAACCAGGGCAAACCATATTTATATGGCATTTTTTTTATTTTAAAATTGCCTTCGATTGAGTTTAGAGGGAACTTTTATTTGACAAATTAGAAGAAGCAGCGTGTCCCATCTATGTACGGGCCTTTATTTCACAATTTTATTCCAATAGCTCTGTACAAATTGGTTTAACCCCAGAGGGTCAACTCTCACAATCTATTATGACTTAAGGGTCTGAAGTAGGGATGCATACTTGCTGCAACTCTCTAATTTCTTCATAGCTGACATTGGCAAATCCTTTGAAGATATGGTGTCAGACTCATGTGCGTTACCCTGGCATTTCTATGCCGATGACCTGGTTCCATTGTCGAAAACAACGAAAGGGCTACTAAATCTGCTAACCGCCTTAGAAAACTATGCTATAAAAAAACAATGTATCCATACATTTTGAAGAAAAAAAATTCTAATCTGTGGAGATAAAAACCACAAAAAAGTGACGTATCAAATGGACGCTATATAAGACCCCAGTTGATGTAGTCAATTAGTATTGCTATCTTGGGTTAAATACAAATAACTTGACAGATCTCCCCTATCATCTTGAATTAAGGAAATAAATGTGGACAGCAGTATCGCAAGTGAGATTGATTCATAGGAAATTCTGGAAGTTTTCCTATAAGCATTAATTAATCTATTATAAACAGAAAGTGGTTCCTATTGTGACATACGGTGCTGAGTCTAGAATTTACCAACAAATGGCATATTGTACCAGCCTCAAAGATCTATTTTGGAAGAAAGTGTTAGTGCTGCCATCTAGTCCACCTATGGGGATTATAACATATGAGATGGGGTTATTGTCACTTAGCATCACTGCTGTATGCAAAATCTTACATTGTATAGAAAATGTCCTGATTTGGCCCCCTCCCTCAAAGTCCCTGTTATCTAGTATAGCCTTATTGGTTACTTCTACTATGGATAATTCACTGTTGCCTTGGATACGCCTGGCAATCAAGTATATGGAAGCTGCTGATATAGATGTGCAAGAACAATCGCTGCCCTAGAAGCAGATTCTGCACCCAGGCTCCTCTCTCGCACCTCCTCCGCACTCCATGATTTCAAACACTCTATACTGCATTTATGATCGTTCCATTGCTAGTGTCAGCGACGCAGCAAACTACATTGTAATTCCCTCTACCATTCTACCAATTCCGCAAACTGTTTTGTCCACCGTGCCTGTGTCCGCATAGACATGAACTGCTCAAACCTGTAACTGAGTATGTCCAACTGCAACTTGCTAAGCATCAGGCCAACCAACTGCAATTTATAATGTCAATTGTAATGTAAATAATGTAAGATGTAAACTTGTGCCCGGATACCTTGGGTTTGGCGCGCCATATGAATAAACAAATAAACAAATAAACAAACCAAAGAAACAAATATATCAGCAGAAATGCTGATGAATAAACTGACAAAGGCAAAAACAAAGCTATGGTGGCATGACTGGCAGATGACATGGCATTTGTGCCTAGGGTATCAGAGTTTTAAAAATGGCAGTTTTAATCTGAAATCTTTGAGCAACCCAGAGACATACTTGATCACATTTCTGGCACCTAAATATAGGACTATGTTTCTTCGATTGAGGCTAAATTTATGGCCCATTAGAAATCTCTTGGGTGTAGGAACAAAGGCAACTTCTGCTGATAGGGCTTGCCGATACTGCAGAAATTGTCTTGAACCTGAAATGCTAAAACATATCCTAGTGTACTGTGCAGCCCTTTTAGTATTGAGAAAACTGTACTTACATTTGTTTAAAGATTTCAAAATTCGAACACCTGATAAATTAAGGAACATAAGTTTCAGTGGTCTACGTATCTCATCTACCCTAGCAGTAATGACATTTTTAGAATTACCTGCATTGGGCCAAATAGTGCATTAATTTAGTATGCTTTGATATACTGTGTAATATGTCTGGTGTGAATCTTTATCAATGTATTTAATGTTTATTAATGTATTTTACCAAACAGAAAGTTTTTTTTTTTTTAACATGTAATAACTTTGAAATTTTGATGCGACTGTATTGAAAGGTTGAACTTATTTTAACAACCATATCAATACATTTTTCTTTTTAAAACAGAAAGGGTGGGATGCACCTTTAATATGGTGGACTGTGTTTTGGGTCAGAGGAAGAGGATGGCTCTCCTGATGGCTGAGGCTTATGACAAATGATAAGCTACAAGTTGATCAAACACTTGTTAAACACAGGTATGACTTAAAGGCCTCACTTGTTCATTTTTCCCCTGGCCAGGATCTACTGATCTTGGATCTCAGAATGCCAGATTTTGTAGCCCTTTCGTTGTTTTCGACAATGGAACCAGGTCATCGGCATAGAAATGCCAGGGTAACGCACATGAGTCTGACACCATATCTTCAAAGGATTTGCCAATGTCAGCTATGAAGAAATTAGAGAGTTGCAGCAAGTATGCATCCCTGCTTCAGACCCTTAAGTCATAATAGATTGTGAGAGTTGACCCTCTGGGGTTAAACCAATTTGTACAGAGCTATTGGAATAAAAATGTGAAATCAAGGCCCGTACATAGATGGGACACGCTGCTTCTTCTAATTTGTCAAATAAAAAATTTGCCTTACAGGAAAAATGGACAGGACATTTGCAGAGTTGTAGACCGACTAAGTGACGCCAACTATTTAGCGGACTTAGGATGCCCCAGAGAGGCTCCTAAAATGTTCTAGATACACATATGGAAGGCCTTCCCTCCCAGGGTGCAAATAGGAGTCTTGCATTTGGCATCAAATAGGGAAGAAGAGACATCTGAGCCTCTGCTTGCCCTGCTCCAAAGCAGCCCGTTACAGACCTCAATTTAGGGGGTAAGCATGGCCCCTCAACTAACCCTGCAACCGCAAGAAGCGGTCCAAACTTTGCTTAGGCAGTTTGCTTCCTTGTTCTCACCAACTCCAGACCTGACACCTTGGTGTACCTACCAAGTCTAGCAGTTACATGATATCATACATTGTGAGATCCAACATCAAGTCTGAGGTCAACCAGATGTTGGCATATTGGGGTAGTCCACGGTCCAGCCCTCTGATCTGAGGTTCTGTGTAGATAACAGAGCTCTGAATCCTGTTTCCAAGAAAGATGGCCACCCCTTACCATAGACTGATCATTTGGTGAATAAACTTGGTGCTGCCAAAAACTGAAGCATCTTCGATCTTACGTCAGGATATTGGCAAATGACTTTGACTGAGTGTGTAAAGTAGAAGACTACATTCTCCAACCAGAGGATCTTTACCAGTTCAGGGGAATGTCCTTCAAGTTAAAAAAAAATGCACCCTCTACATTCCAAAGGTTAGTCAATCATTTCCTGAATGCGCTTCATGGATTGGGCATGGCCCATCTAGATGATGTTGCAGTTTTCAGCTCTTCATGGGAAGAACATGTGAGACAGCGCCAGATAGCATTGCAGGCCTCTAAAGAGGCCCTCTTTACCATAAAGGTAACCAAAGGCCAGATATGTCAAGGGTCAGTGAACTACCCTAGGCACAAAGTTACTAGGGGCAAGATTCAGCCAGTAAATGTTGTACAAGACTGAGAGAACCCTAAAATCCAAACCCAGGTGAGAGCTTTTTTGCACATCACTGGATATTAACTAACTGGGTATTACGAGAATTGTATGGCAGACCAAGGCACCATAAATGGAGCTCTGACTGCACACACAACTTTTAAAAAACTTAAAAAGGTCACTTGGTCTGAGGAGCGCGAGAAGGCCTTTCAGGGCTCAACAGATCAATTGCGCCAGGCCTCTATTCTCAAGGCACCACTACACGAGACCCTCTATAGTACAGACTGATGGAACAGTAGCTGCCCTCTCACAGTTAAATGAAAAGGGCAGGGAACACTATTTGTTTAATCAGTGGCCAGTTTAAGGGCAGAGAGTTGAGGTGGGTCTCCATTGAAAAAGAGTGCTTTGCCATTCTGTGGGTCCTTTGGAAGCTGAGATCCTACCTCTTTGGGACTCACTTCACCATGCAAAC
Source organism: Ambystoma mexicanum (assembly GCF_040938575.1). Taxonomy (NCBI): domain Eukaryota; kingdom Metazoa; phylum Chordata; class Amphibia; order Caudata; family Ambystomatidae; genus Ambystoma; species Ambystoma mexicanum. The sequence continues at coordinate 282,801,068 of NC_090940.1, forward strand.
TGATCATAAGCTCCTAAAATGCCTAATGAACATGAAGGGTGAGAATCCTAATTTGTTCAGGTGGTCCATAAGCCTTCAAGGCTTTGACTTTGCTATTAATGGTAGGCCAGGCCCCAACATAGCAATGCTGATGGTCTGTCCAGGATGTATAACAAATTTGATATGCAAATAAAAGTTTTTAGAAATTGAAAATTGAACATTTATTGGTATTTATGAAATAAATAAATGTATTAAGAGGCTATTCCCGGTTCCATAGGTCCAATTGTTTTGTTGACTATTATATAACGCCTGAAGGACCTGGGACTGTAATCAGGCACCCCTTTGTTTTATAATAAACAGGATGTATAACAGACTGGGCCTCCTGCAGGCGACCGCCACCTGGCCTGCACACACGATGTGAGCCTCCTAGGACACCAAGAATCACCCAAGCCATAACGAGGACCTGTGAGCCCCGCGGCGGGGGCCAACACACGGCCCATCCACATAACGTTGACGAGAGGACCGATAGCTGCACAACGCTGAAGTGCCGGGCCCCAGCACAAGACACAACCTGCACCGACGGCCAAGAGTGGCTTCACCCCAGCGGACACTTCCCCACCCTCTGCCCAAGGATACACCCATAGTCGGGGAAAACAGCACAGCACCATAACCCCCACAGCCCCCGGGAGGAAGAACGGCCCGCTGGCAACTACTTGATCAATACCCTACAATAACGAGGTGAGTGAGGGGGAGCACCTTACTGCAGGCAAAATGGCAGCGCCCACAACAAACCAGTGAACGGCACCCTCCCGCACAATCACTGAAAACGACCTGAGGAGCCATCAGGCCACAAAGTCCACCAAACCACGACGTCCCCATATTCCTGACAACCAGAGGTCCCGAGAAAAGAAACACTGCCGGAAGTAAGCGTACCGGAGAACCAGGCCGTTGGGAGGTGTCATAACACTGTGGGAACCAGCCCTAAAACATGAGAACACGCGGATGAGTCCCGAGGCGAAGAGAGGAGCAGAATACCCAGCAGCAAGGGGGGTCACCTACCTAAGGCGACCTGAAAGCCGCATCCAGGACTCCCTCATAACAGTCAGGCCCAAACAACAACAAGAAGCTAGGGCAACAGTTGCACAAACGACTCAACGGACACGCTACCACTGCAGGCAGCAACGACACCGCACATACCTCTCGGAACACTCTGCTGAGAGCCCTGGTGGACGAGCTTGAAGCGGACATCATATAGCACCTCACCAAAAGCCCTCTTTAGAAGGAATGCCACCTCGAAGGCACAAACCCAAACTTGTCACAATGGATGCCTTCACCTCAGTCAGACCAAAACAACAGATCCCACAGGAGATGAGCGCTGTTCAAGGATCTCCGACTCAGGCAACAGATCCTCGAGATTCCCAAATCCTACAAGCGATAGCAGCACTGCGAACATCCATGGAAGACAAGATCGGCGAAATAAAATCGGACATTCAACTGATGAGACAAGACGCGCGAAACCTAACCGACAGAATGGTCACTGCGGAAGCCTCTATGCAGGACACCGCGGAGACCACACAGGAACTTAAAGCGAAAGTCAATGAGCTGGAATCCACAGTAGCTCGACTGGAAACGCGCTCAGAAGATGCGGAAGGCCGTGCCCGCCGCAACAATGTCCGAATACTCGGGATAACGGAGGATTCAGAGGGCCCCGACCCTACCGAATACATTGAAACGCTGTTCCTGCAGGAAATCGGGGCAGGCAAACTCACCCAGGGTTTCTCTGTGGAGCGAGCTCACCGATCCCTTCAAAAGCGACCACCCCCCGGCTCACATCCGAGACCTATAATAGCTAAAATCCTAAACTTCAGGGATCGGGAGGCCATTCTGCGGTTCTCGAGGGAAGGCGGAGAGATCAAAAGAGGCGCGGCGTCAATAGTCATGTATCCCGATTACACCCCAGTAGTACAACGGGCGAGAAACTCTTTTATACCAGTGAAGGCCACTCTAAGGAAACTCAACCTTAAATATATGCTGCTATATCCAGCGAGACTCAAAGTGCTTCACAACGGGAAGGCAATCTTCCTTGAAACCCCGGCGGCGGCAAATCTATGGCTTGAGCACAACAATCTGGCTGAGGATGCGGAGGGAATGGCGAGAAGCAATAAACACCAGGGCAACGACAAAGATCACGCGAGAAGCTGAAGGACACATCAACCACGGTTACCACCTCGGAATGAATCGCATCGCCACACCAAGAAGGCGACGCAATCGGGCAGGAGCTCGGAGGCTCTTGTGCAAAAACACTGACGACCCACCCCAACCGAAGCGGTGCAGGTAAAATGCCTACACATCACCCGGGCCGGAAGCCCTGGAGAGGACTGGAAGGCCCGGGAGCCCCCGAGCGTTGTGAGTTCGTAACAACTGCTGGGGGCAGTTTACTGTTGTTCTTTTTCGTTGATCCATTCTACAGGATGGAGGTTGTTAATGTTGATAAATCTCCGAAGGCAAAGTCACAACTGACGGGTGGGGGAACTGGCTGGAGGGCCAGGATGGGCAGGACCGCACAAAACGGTGCCGAATTGGCGACGCCGGTCGCCACCATCTGCATTACTGGTGGAAGTAGGGGCTCTCTAAGTGTTTTGCGAAAACAAGATGGCTACACACATTAGACTATTGACTTGGAATGTAAGGGGCCTGGGCACCTACCTCCGCAGGAACAGGATTAAATCCTACCTACAGAGAAAGAGAGTGGACATTGCTCTCCTACAAGAGACTCATTGCACAGCTGAAACGGATGAGAAGCTCAGAGAACACTGGGGGGGACAAGGCTATGGAGCCCCCTACTCTAAATTCGCCAGAGGGGTGTTCATCTGGTTCAACCCCCAGGTACCGTTTCTCCTACGCAGGTTGGTGAAGGACCCTGAAGGTAGATATCTGATCATATGGGGAACGGTAGAACAAAGAGAAATATGTATAGTAAACTCATACTTCCCCAACAATAATATCCCAGCCCATTTAAAAGTACTCAGCGCCCAGATGTCACAGTATCGGGATGGCCTCTTCTTGTGGGGAGGCGATTTTAATTGCGTTTACAATCCTGAACTAGATAGGTCTTATCCACCGGTAAGCGGCTTTCCCGCTGCCACCTCATCCCTGAATGTCACGGTCAATGAACTTGATCTGATTGATGCTTGGCGGGACCTCCACCCGGGTGAAAGGGCATACTCATATTACTCATCCCCACACAAACTTCACACGAGGTTAGATTATTTTTTCATAAGCAGAGAACACATGCCTCAGACGGCTAGCACACAATACCTAGGGAGGACCATCTCCGACCACTCCCCACTCCTGTTAGACTGGCAACACAATAGCCCTAGACCGCCCATCCCTATGTGGAGAATGCCTGATGGGGCCCTGAAAGATCCGACCTTTAGGGATGAGCTCCAGGAGTCCTTGGAAGACTATATAGCGGTAAACACAGGCAGTGTGGACCAAATAGGTACGCTATGGGATGCCCTAAAGGTAGTCATACGGGGAGAAGCAATTGCAAAAGCAGGGGGCATCAGGAAATCACTACGGCAGGAACTGAACCAGAAAGAGTTGGAAGTCCAACAACTAGAGTCCACCCCTATTGACACGTTGGGGAGGGAGGAAGAACTGAGTTCTCTCAGAGAGGACTGCTCCAAGGCATGGGACAGGCTGGCTAAGTTCGATTTTAGCGTTAGAACTAATAGAGCACATGCAGAGGCCGACAGACCGGGTCGACTACTAGCGTGGCTCTGCAAAAAAGAACACCCTAGGCAGGCTACTACAGCACTACAAGACGAACAAGGCATAGAACACAGGACTCAACAAGACATAAACAATACACACACAAGGTCCCACAAGACCAGATATTAGATACCCTGGAGGAGATTGGCCTGCCCAAACTATCGCCAATGCAGTCCGAAGCCCTAGACTCCGACATCACACCGGAAGACATAACAGAGGCTATCAGATCCCTCGCTACTTGTAAGACCCCAGGATGCGATGGACTCCCCCCAGAATTCTACAAGGAATACGAACCCACCCTGACGCCCCTGCTACACCAGGTCTTTTCTGAGACATTTGAAACTGGTATCCTACCCGACAGTATGAGGGAAACCTTACTGGTCCCGATGCTCAAACCCAATAAACCCTCCGATAAATGCGACTCCTATCGCCCGCTCGCCATGCTTAACTACGATGTGAAAATACTGACGACAATACTAGCGAGGCGACTATCCAAAGTGATTGGTGACATAGTGCAAGAAGACCAGAACGGCTTTATACCTGGACGTAACACGTCCCTAAACTTACGCAGGCTTCAGCACATTATAGCTGAAACCAATACAAGCGAAAAACTCGCATTACTCTCCCTAGATGCTATTAAAGCATTTAATTCCATTTATTGGGAGTGGCTGGTAGCGGTCCTGGAGGGTTTTGGACTCGGCCAACGATTTATCAGATGGGTAGTGATCCTATATAATAAGGGCCTATATAATAAAATCCGGGAAATATGTGTCAGACGCATGGGATATTCGCAGGGGCACTAGGCAGGGCTGCCCACTCTCTCCCATGCTTTACATCCTGGGCCTAGAACCCATTGCAATCTTCCTCAGGCAGCAATTTTTTGATGCAGGAATTAGGCTGGGCGGGACTGACCATATTGTTTCATTTTATGCAGACGATGTCCTAATATACGTTAACAACCCTCATCTCAATGTCCCGACAATACTGGAGATCCTTGATAACTACGCCAAAGTTTCAGGTATACAATTTAGCAAAACGAAATCCTGCATGTTTCCATTAGCATCCCTGAAAAATAAACCTGCAGAAGTGCTTCCCTCAGTGGGCATAAAGTGGGAGACCAAATCTTTCCGTTACCTTGGGATCCAGATAATGCACACCCCAGAACAAATGCAAACACGAAACACGATGGCTGCGATACCCAAATTGCGCAAATCCATACGTTTCTGGTCTAAGCTTCCATTATCCATGCTGGGCAGGGCCTCGATAACCAAGATGATCATTCTCCCTACATTCCTATATGGGTTCCAGAATGTGCACTTTTATATCACCAAACCCTTCTTCCAGCTTCTAGACACAATAATTAAGGAGTTTCTATGGGGTAAGGGCAGACATCGGGTGGCACTATCTACCTTAGTATTACCACACAGCCAAGGAGGGATCCAGTTACCAAGCCTAGAGAAATACTACCTCGCAGCTCAGCTAAGCCATGTAACCAAATGGCTAGCGGACGGGACCACTTCAGAGACCCCCCACCTACAGGCCATGATCTCCCCAATTCGCCTGAGGGAATTGCTCTGGGCCCCTCAAACTTTGCTACACAATCAGCCTTTTCTAACAATCCTAGGCAGGAAAATATGGTGTAGAACCGAGACGATGTTACACTTGAAGCAACCATACTTCCAAGAAGTACCAATACTCTCAGGACTTGACAAATCTGTCACCACCCTCCACACCATTAGGCACTGGGAGGAAAAGGGTGTATACACCTGGGGCGATCTATACTCCGAAGGCATATTCAGGGATTTCGCTGAGCTGCAAGAGGAAGAGGGCATTCACGCTGGCCAATTCCTGTGGTACCAAAAGATCCGCAAGATAGCACGCACTAAATGGGACACCTGGCCAGAGGAACCAGAGGCCACCCCCTTCCTGTCTTTAATGTACACCCTGAGCGAAGAGGGGAGAGCAGTATCTCAGATCTATAAACTCCTTGTTGACATCCCTAATCCCCGCAGTGATATACTAAAGACCCGCTGGGAATCAGACATGGGACAGGAGTTATCCGAAGAGGAATGGAGTAGAGCGCTATCCTTTCCGAAAGAGGTCTCTAGAAACCAGAGATTTCGGCTAATCCAATTAAATATACTCTATCGCACCTACTTAACCCCGAGCAGGATTGCGAAGTTCAACAAAACCGCCCAGACACAGTGCACCTGGTGTGGGACAGAGGGGGCAGACCTAATCCACATGCTATGGAATTGCACCAAAACCCGCAGCCTCTGGTCAACGGTGAAAAAAACCTGCGAAGAGGCAGAAGTCACTAGATATAAGTGGACCCCAGCTGAATGCCTCCTAGGCTGCTATCCCAGATTGGCCAAACTCAAATAAGCTGATGGACTTGCTATGCATAACAGCCAAAAGGACCATCGCCATGGCATGGAAACGGCCGGCAGGACCAAATCACAGGGTATGGCGCAAAGAATTTGAAAGATGGGCGACCGCCGAAACAAGAGCTTGGGAGGACAGCGTGGCTAGATCCACGGATGAGTCGAGTATGGCCCTTGCTGCATGGAAAGACACCATGTCTAGACTGTTTCACTCCTCTGATGATAAGCCCCCCTGAACTATCCACCGGCCCTAGCACAGGACCTGAATGATTGCCTAAGACACTCGAAACCAAGCCCCTCCAGCATTAACATTCTTGGAAAGCCCATACCCACGTCCGTGTCGCCCGGCCACTCCCCCTCCGCTTACGACCCAATCAGTCATCACCTACCTCTAAATCGGAGATAGTTAATGTTTCTAATGTTTTTAAGTTCTTGTTATGTAAAGATTGTTGTTTAACCGCAAAGACTGAATGTCACTGACCAAATCGGTCACCTTGGAATAAGTAACTGTAACCAAAATGCCAATAAACAAATTTAAAAATAAATAACAGACTGGGCCAGGACATCCATTTAGGGGTGGATCAGATATCCCCCCATCCTTTGCCTCGGGAGGGACACAGGCAAGTGTTAGGAAGAACGTTCTTTTTGATAGTTTACCTCCATCGACATCTGTGGAAACCACCTACATTTTGCAGTTCTTGTGAACCTGTCCTGACTTTTGTAGGCAGTCCTTTCCTTGCTTAGCTCATCTCGTTTGACTATCTGTCCCGGACTCTGCCCCATTGTATAATTCCTGGTTTGTTTTACACTGCAAACATCACTGCAAACATTACCTTATTGTGAAGTGAGGTAGAGTACTTTGTATCCCTTTTTGTTTGGGTTTAAGAAACATTCCATTACTCTCATGATGTGTCCAGGGCGAGCTGGAGGCTGCCGTATTTTTCTTCTGCGTTTTTACTTTTCTCGTGTGCCTTTTTGCATTTTACCACCAAACAGCTTTTAGAGTACCATAAAGTCTAAAACGGCCATGCCACAAGACTGTCCTTAGGCCATATTTTCCTTTGGCCTTCTTCCTGCCCTCTCAGATAGGTCATATAATGTAAGCCCTTTCCCAGTCAAAGAGTTGGCTTTCACAAACAAAGTGGCCGTATGTGATAGTATGTGTTTGTGGCCAGATGTGGGAGCTTGGACTGTCTGGTCCCAGTCCACATCTGTGGTGGCCAGAGGATGTTCTTGATTAGACAGCCGCTGCTAGTTTGAATGGTGCAGATCCTTGCTTTTGGTGGGAAAAACCCATTTGAAGAGGAGCATCCTGCTCAAGACACTTGGTTTGTTGCAGCAGCCAACCAGCAGTGTCTTCAGCCAAGTGCCAGAGAAACTCTGCTCCTATGTCTGATCTCCTGAAGGACGTTATCAGTGCTTCAAATCCTTGACCTGTGGCAAGAACCAGTCTCAACCACTGGTTGAGGATTCGGCCCTTGGAAGCTTTTGGAAGTGTCCTGGGACAACCCTTTGGACTGAACAGCTCCTGCCTGGGCTGTCACGGTGCACTGGTCACTGTGCTGAATTCAGAGTTGGGAGAAGCCACTGATTCTCAACTGGTGAGTCAAGAAGCCGTCCCCATAGTTGCAGCTCTCCAGCAGGAAGAGGAGCCTTACAGGGCCTGCTTCTTTGACTTCACCATGAGGGTCATCTTCAGCTGCCTGATCTCTGTGCGCTCGCCTGTCTTCTGCCCTGCACCCAACGCTGAAAGTTAACTCTGAAACAGCATCCCCAGGACCTCCTCCAACAGAATCAATAAACAAAATAAAAAGCGCACAAAGGGTTCAGAAGCCCCAGAAGTGGTTTATGCTGGAATCAAAATACAGACGTTGAGTTTACATGCAGATTCTTACCCCTCCTCCCATTGGGTTTAACTGGTGCAAAGTCCTAACCCTACCTATCTTTGCCTGGTCTTGATCAGTGGTGTTCTAGCCAAGGATCCCCTGTGCTTGCCCTAAGATAGTGGGATTGTGAGACGACCCCTATAGAAGTTTGTTTGCTTTGTTATTCACTACGTGAGAAACGCACACTTACATGTTGGCTTTGCCAACACTTGTTCTGCTTTCTTAATAAAAGACTCCTAACTCCCTACAAAGGGCTACCTTTTAGACTTGAGACAATTACGGCACTAGACCCCATCTCATTTAGCAGTGAAGGACTTTTTAATTTTAGAGCCTGTGACAAATCCGAAGGCTTCGTCCCTTTTTCCCCAGGGGGAGTCATCCCCACTGAGGCTAGGGAGGTGAGGCCGCTCACAATACCCTCCATAGTTGTTTGGGAAAGCGGGACCTCACAGAGGGACTCGCCTCAAGGTGACAAGCCCTCCCATTCCTATGGGGAACTCCCTAGAACTAAGGTATTATCTGCATACATCAGAATCAGAGAAACTGATGTTACATTCAGCTGTGGGACTCAAAGTAATACTGAAAGTACCTTTGGATGTTTGGCCCAAGACAATGCTGGCCTCTCTGTGGGCTTGTCAGCTGAACATAAACAACATGCCCCTTTTTGGTCATGGAGCGAGAATAAAGGCATGATCACCATTGAATGGCGGAGAAGAATCAATACACAGAGGCAAGCCTCTGCCGTGAGCATGTCACTGAGAGATGGAGCTCACTGCATAGCAATGTTGTCTGTGACACGGAAGGAGAAGGAGACGCCCTCGACCCGGCACAAAGCTGTAAGCAGTCAGCAAGGCCAAGTGGAGGTGGATTTATCTGAAGGCGTGACCACTCCGGGGGAGTGCTGGGCCCAGGGCCACAGAAACATAGCCAAGCCCATGGCATGAGGGAGGAATAAATTCCCTGCTCACGACGAGAGACCCGAGGAGCAGAAAAAGTGGAGACGAGCAGATTGCAAAACTCGCTTGTATACAGACCGGAATGCCTGGAAGCTGTGGGGAATGCCAACCCCATCGAGCAGACCACACTAGAGCACACCCTGCAACATAGAAGGTACCAGGGTTTCTCATAGTGGAGGGAGAGGGGGGGGCAGAGAGACCAGAGAGTGAAGGTGGAAGAAGGAAGTATTACCATAATGCCATATCAGCGGCAGAAATGCTTGGCTAGAGGAAAGAAGCATGTAACGCAAACGTTACAGGAGCCAGAGAAATCCAAATATTGCAATCAGCGAACGGCTCACAGAAACTATCGAGAACCAAGAGAGACATATGGAAAATGGGTTACAAATATCCCTGGGGGATTAGTGAGAGATTTGGACAGAGAATCCCAAGGGAGTTAGAGGGGCCGAATAAGACAAGTGAAGTACCAGTTTAAGGGGAGCAAAGCAGCAGACACTAAGTGAACCGAGTGGGCAGAAACCCACCCAAGTGGTAGAGAAGGATTAAGGAGGTATCCCTCCACCTACGACAACTTGGGCATATAATATTTTCAGGACCTTTAACACTATGCCTAGTTTTTCTTTATACTTTTTCAAAGTGGTAGGTTTAGAGGAAAGGTTTTGGACAGAGGACCATTTTTGCTATTTTTACTATTAGCAAGCACCTCAGTATAGTTTGTTAGGAAGGGAACTCCCCTTTTTAGCAATAGGGATAGACGGGCGTGTTTCTTTTATATTCAATAAAACACTTTGATAACATGCCCTCTGATCGGAGTCCTTCTTCTGGATTGCCACAAGTCCTTATTTATATAAGGCAATGCATTGCAATTCTCTACCTTTGATTTGCTTAACTGAACCCTTCCCCACACCCACACTCTCCTGTGCAAAAGCCTTTACTTCTGAGCCACACTACAATGATAGATTTTGCGTAGATATTAGTGTTCCTGTTCACAGGGCTGATTCTGAAAAACCATCTTAACACAAGTTATCACAGTTAGGGTTCCCGTCCCAGCATGAGTCTCCTCAAGAACACTTAACCTTAATCTTCCATGCTGCATAGAACTTCATTAGCTAAAGAGGTCTCAACCTGGAGAATTCTATTATAGTCGAACGAGTAGCTAAAGCTATTCATAAGCTGCACCAAGAAGTTGCTGCAAGTTTTGGAATGTATTGTCTGCCCAAAAGCAACATGAAGTGGAAGGCCACATGTATGTTTTAAAGGCACAATCAACAGGCTGCCTTTGCGTTAAGAAGTCATGAACTTTTGACAAAGCAGCAGTTTTACAGCTCAACTAGGTGTATTTTGAACTTGCAAGCTATCAAACATTCTTCTGTCACTTATCTATACCATTTATAAAAAGGATAGCACTTCTTGTGGTATTGCTTTTGTAACTTTGTCCTTCTGTGATGGACCTGTGAATTTTCACTTGCCTTCGGTCTCGATTATTTTCCATACAAATGTAGTACACTGATTATATTTAGGTTGGAATTTGCTTATGCATGTAAAAGTGCAGCATAATTAAAGAAATATGATCAGATTGTTTTTTGAAGACAGGAATACAGAATATTTCCTCCATGTAAAAAAATAAAATAAAAAGAACCAAAAAAATAGTACATGTTTTAAGGGATATTCTCAATATCTGTATTTGATACCTTTTGAGTAACTGATTTCCTTGTAGTGTCGCTCAGCATCGCCATTGTGACAACCATACATAGTAATAGGGCCTCTAATAAACAGTCAATTAGTTCTACCAGGCTTGCATATACTGGCACATTCAGTGGTGTGTTTCAGAAGGTTTTTCTGCACTTTGCAAGATATAGTGTAGGTTTTTTGTATAGCATTCTTTGTGATAAAAGTTGTCATTTGTTTGCATGAGCGTTTTTGGTTTGAGGCACCCACTCAGTTTCCATTTGCTACTTCACTTAACAGAGCAGTATCATAAGTCTTACGACCTACATCTTGAGTGCAAGCATTGTGCAATGGATACCTCCTTGCTTGTGGTCTATCAGAGAATCATTTTTTGTAATTGCATACCAGTACATTGAGATACCTCCCTAGACCACTCCGCGTTCCTTTTACCTTTAAGCTTTTTTTCCTACAGCAATTACTTTATTTTTTGTTGATAGGGCAGTTTTTGCAACACCCACTTTTGAGGATACTACAACCACTACCCGTAGGGGAGTGATGCACAACATAAGCCCTGCGCGCCGGCTGCAGTCCTTCAGGAATGATTTATGGTCCTTAAAGTCAAATGAGGTCAATGATGAAGTATAGACTGGCCTAGTAGCATGCCTGTTGTGTGAAGCCTTTGTAGCCCAGATATTGTCTTTGCATCATGATACGTGCCGTTTTACTTTCATTTAAAAAACATGATTTAAATCCTGTACTAATCAAAGTAGTAATGCCATTAAAAGGCAATTTGGTGTCACAGTAAAAAGTACACTTTAAAAAAAACATGTTTTTATTCCAATTCGCTCATAAATGCCCCCACTGCATGCTTATTCCCATGGATTGTTTGGCCCACTTTATGAGATGTGTGTGGTACATTCAACACTCCAGCAAAACCAGTTGTGCATCCCTGCCCTAGGAGGAAGGCTAAGACACCTGACAAGAATGGGACACTAAACCTCTCAATATAACTAACGTGGTCACATCAACAAGGCATAACTCCCAGGAAGGGGTAGTAGGTCGAAACAGATGTATAGTTAGTCCGCACACAACTCTAGAAGAAACATTGCTATGATATACTGTAGCTATCACCCCTGCGTCGGGGGGCGTACAAGGCTGATAACATTCCGCCAGCCCGAGCGTAGGCAGGCCCCTGACAAGGGTTTGTCCAGGATGCAAATAGCTTATACGAGAGATGGGCTCTATACATATTGCGCGAACCTAGTCTTCTGTAAAAAAAAAAAAAGAAAAAAAAAAAAAACAGATAGCCACAGCCATAGGAAAAGAGACTAATCCCCTTTTCTTTGTCCATAGGCGGCCGGCGGCTGCAGGAATGGCGGGACTGAAGCACAAAGCTATAGTCCAGCAAGTAAGTGGGAAGGAGGGAGTGGGGTTGGTGGAGAAAGGGTGCAGGATACCTTGGGGGCAAGGTGGGTGTGGGGAAGAACAGGGATACGCTCCATGGTCCCTGCCCACAATCAAGAAGGCACCACCCGTGGAAGGTTCTCGGGTGGCTTGAAAAGCGGGCGGTACACTGTGTTCTCACACACTTTTCCAGCTAGCAGATTGGCTGAGCGCTCTTCCCTGGGTACAAGTGATCACAGTTCAAGGGTGTTTATTGAACTTCAACTGGGTTTGAAAAACACCCATCTAATCCTAAATCTAGGGGAGCAAGCTAAGACCGTCAAATAATAATAACGCAGTCCTAGCGGTGTCTTGTCAAAATAAAAGGGCCTATACTAATAAACCTACTGCCAATAGCGAGGGAAACAATGTTATTCAAAAGAAAGGTTTTCAAGAAATGATATGTCAGGATATTCAAGCCGTTGGCTTCCCTTCCCCGCGTTTTTAGCACGGGACAAGGAGGCCCACTCGAGCTTAGCACAGTCTCTGGCTTCTCTAGCATGAGGGTGCAGTTCAAAACTTCAACATCATGGCCTTTGTGCCAAAGTCTCTTTGCCATTCAAAGTCTCTTTTTCAGAGGGCCTGATGCAACACGACAAACATCAGAGCCCCTTTCTACTTAGGATTCCACATGTATACATTATTGAATGTTTTTCTGTTCACCCCGATCCCCCTCTGCCGGGCTCAGAACCACTTTAACACAAAGCTTTCAATTGATCTCCCTCTGCCGGGCTCGGACCAACTTTATCTACTTTGCCACAAACTTTCTTTAGTTCAACAAAATCAAAGACCCATGGGTCAAAGGTATTGTGTCTTGGCTTCAAAGTTCAATCACTCATCAACTCAAATCAAAGATCAACTTTACTTGCGCCTTTTATCACACGTATTTCAAACAATGTTCCTTCCAGCGCTCGCCATACAATGTTGCTGCTTGCCACCTTGGCTTCAACACAGACCGGTCTTATATCCGTCTCCCCAACTCACCGGCTGTGTTGATTTCACTGACGCTGCTTTGTTCGTGGAGCCAAGGACAATACCACGGCGGCTGGTGATTCTCCCTGCCTTGATTATTGACGCGCAAGGGCCCTGTGCATCTCCGACACACAATGTAGGATTTCAGCCTGTTTTCCTGGTCTTGCAATTTCCATTGTCATGGGTTCATGAAAGCAACAGTTCCTTGTCGAAAAGGTCAAGGGAACTTTCCTCCTTGCAATCCCCTTCAGCTTAGTAGTCTTTCTTCTCTCGTTAAACTGCCATCTTGAACTGCTGCTTCCTCGTGTGTTTTGCCTCGCTCTGAATGTGCTCTCGTACTCCGCCTTTTATCTGTGTGGGGCAGCTTAATGGAAGTCTGGTGTGTGATGGTCAGCAATTGCCTGAACTTGCCTAACCATTGTATTTGGACGTCAGATATACGGCTCGGGTGTTAGTCCGTTTTCTCTCAAAGCGGGCTGTCCATGAGAAGGTTTTCGTGTTGTAAAGGAGGTCGGGGGGGAGGAGGTTTGGAGTTCTTAAATATCCTCGTAGGATGGGGTAAAGGTGTTATAGGGGGGGTAAAGGTGTTAAACGGAGGGGGATACCACGCCTCACAATCCAGTGTCCCACTCCCATTCCCCGAAGAACCCTCACCCAGGTGATCCTCCCGTACTTGTCCACCCCCAGGAACTGGATCCAAAAGTGATGGCCGTGTCCCGGCCACCTGGATGACAGATCCCCCGGGGACTAGTGGGTGAGACACCTTCTGGTTTCTGATAGTAGGATAAGGGAAAAGAAGGGAAACACAATTTTACCAGCAGGAAAAAAATATGTAATAATTCCACTCCATATTGATTTTAACTATTTACAGCATTGTACAAGAATTATGGCACAGGCCCATATAATAGTATAATATAGGCAGAGAGAATGAAACAATTGTAAACACTAGACAAGGGCTTACAAGAATTATTAAAACATTTTACAACAGTTACTGGACTCATACATTTCAAGGAAAAAATAGTGTTACTAGGATTAATCACAATGCTAAACTTACAGTCCCATAGAAGACATACTAATGATAACTTTAAAAAAGTATTAAAATACAAATAGCGATTCCAAGATGGCCACCGATGAGTGACAACGTGTAGTCCTGCGCTAGGGATGGCAACGCACCAGGCACTGAATGGTCCACCAAGCGGAGAGACAGGGAACGCCTTCCCCCCACCAACGGTGACCAACTGAGACAAATAGAAGCCGGGGTCCCGGGCAGGGGTCTGAGGCGCGGCAGAGCAGGCACCCCATCACATGCAGATGCAACCTCCTGGAGACGGCCAGAGCACCCGGGGGCTTCTCGGAGATGGTCTGATCACCAGTGTGGCACCCAGCGCAGTGTGCCGCTACAGGCCATGACGACGGACAGTGCCGCAGGCAGCAGCAGGAGAGAGAAGGGAGGGGCCGTGGAGCAAGCCCCTGGAGGTGAGAAGGCGAGATCGCAAGGGACCCGCTGCAGCGCCATCGGAGACCCGGGAGATGACTGAGGCAGCATCCCTGTTCCCGTGGTGGAAAAAAGGAGAAAATAGCGGGAAGGAGCGGTGGACCCGTAGAGGCCCCTGGAGGTGGCGAGGAGCAGCCGAATACCAACCCAGGCCCCACAGCAGCGACAAGAGGAAGAGATGGGGATCGAACCGGTGCCAAGGGCGGTGTGCGATTATCTGGATGCCGATGCTAGTGGGCATCTAACGCAGATGCTCAACAAGCACAGAAGAACACGTGCACCGGATCAAGGCCTAAAGTACGGAGCCGGGCCCAGGGATTACCCCCATCCTCAGAGCACCAAGGAACTCGGCCACATAGAAGGAATCCTTCTGCTGCACCCAGGGGCAGGGGGGACTCCAGGCCAGGTGGCGATCAGTACTGGAAGAGCTGCAAAGCGGACATTGGAACGTAGGACAGCAGTGGGGCAACGGCTCCTTGAGGTGGGACCTTCGGCGAGCAAGGGCCTCTGACCCAGTCCACCCTGAAGACACAGGGCAAACATAGTGGAGCTAGACACCAAGTGGGGGAGGACCCCCAATGCCGATAGAGGAGAGGGTGGAAATCTACGAAGAGGGGGCTGTTGTCGGAGGCAGAGGCTGAGTGTACCCAGTGAAGGGAAAACAGGTGTGAAGGCGACTTCAAGATGCCATGGAACAAAAGGGAAAGGTACACCAGCCTGACAAAAGACCCTCCCCATGTCCCAAGAGGGGCAGCTACAGCGCTTTGCGGAGGGTTTGGGGGGAGTCATTCTCACTGGGGATTTTAACCTGGCATTGAACCCTCACATGGATAGGAGCTCTGGAGCACGCCAGGGGGTGACAGAACCCTGCAGGAAAGCTTTGATAACTTGATCCTTGAGGGAGGTCTCGCGGACCAGGTGGGGAGAGGAAAGGGGATACACGTGTTTCTCACATGTCCATCAGTCATTGTCCAGAAAGGACTACATTTGGGTGAAGGCCAAATTGATGGGGGATGTTGGGGCGGTGGAACTAGTTTCAATTTCACTATCAGACCCTGCCCCACTACTTGTGACGATAAGGGACCAGGGGGCGCGGAGGGCATTATGGAGCGGGACATTCACAGTGGAGCTGCTGAAGGATAGAACAATTGTGGAGGCTATAGGGGACAAGGTAGATGGGTATTTTGCCATCAATGACAACCAAGACACCACCCAGGATGGGATTTGGAATGCCCTTAAAGCAGTGATGCAATGAGAACTCATAGCGCTCAAAGGGAAAAGCAATGGGGGGGCAATGGAAAAAGAGTGGAATCTCAACTGAGCGTGCTATAGCGAAGAAGCAGACGAGGGCCTTAGATGAAAAGGTAAAGGATATCCGGGGCCAGCTTGATCTGTTGCGCACTTTCAGGGCCAAAAGTTCCCTGCAGAGTGCTAAACAGTGATACTACGTGGGCGCCAACAAGGCGGTCAAGTTGCAAGCCCGGCAACTAAAAATGGCATGCGGCCCAGACCATCCTCCAGATAGCACAGCCCGATGGTTCAATCTTAACAGACTCGGCTGCCATAAGAGAGACTTGCAAACTTTTATGAAACCTTGTACACCTTTGGGAATCCCGATCAAACAGCAACTGAGACATACTTCCACATGCTGCAGATACCGAAAATATTGCCTATGGAGAGGGAGATGCTGAAGGGGGATATAAGGGAGAAGGAGGAGGAGGCAGCAATTAAATCTTTACCCTTGAATAAAGCTAAATTGTAAACAAGGGCTCCTGGAAAATAACCCTATTCTGCCCAGGAAGGCTCAATGGTATTAGGAGTGCTGAACATCATACATTACAGGGTAAAGCAAAATCAATTTGCACAAAAAACAAAAGCAAGTCAAAATTCTTGCACATACATCAACACAAATAACAAAATACAGTTACTACTGTCGATACATCAAAAAACCGACAGTGGTCATATTACATGAACAGGTGGAACAAGTATACAGAATAGATGTGTCTTACTGTTTGATGCTACACTACCTATAGGTGTTAGGTGCTGACCACCAGGTCTTGACCATTCAACATATACCAGGTTTGGGATGTGTCTATAGGACACTGTGCTGTATGATGAAGGCCTTTTTGAGTGGGGGGGGGGGGAGTGTGGGAAGGTTTACATGCTTAATAGACTTTTGTAGTTCTGGCCCCACACCCCTGTAATTTTAAGTTGGGTGCTCACCTCTGGTAGACAGCCCACATATAGACATTAGGGTTAGGAGAGTCATTGTATGGGCATTACTGTGTTTATTATTGCTTGGTATCTTTTTAGTACTATGTACTATTACCTGAATACTTATTTGACCTGATTGTTTTATGTGTGTTATTTAAATAAAGTATTTATTTTTCATGTGTACCCAGGGAAGAGCGCTCAGCCAATCCGGTGGCTGGAAAAGTGTGAGAGAACAAATTGTACCGCCCGCTTTTCCAGCCACCCGAGAACCTTCCACGGGTGATGCCTTCTTGATTGTGAGCAGGGACCATGGAGCGTATCCCTGTTCTTCCCCACACCCACCTTGCCCCCTAAGTCCCTAAGTTATCCTGCACCCTTTCTCCACCAACCCCACTCCCTCCTTCCCACTTACTTGCTGGACTATAGCTTTTATAGCTTTGTGCTTCAGTCCCGCCATTCCTGCCGCCGCCGGCCGCCTATGGACATAGAAAAGGGGATTAGTCTCTTTTCCTATGGCTGTGGCCATCTGTTTTTTTTAGGTTTTTTTAAAGGAAACTGGGTTCGTGCAATATGCATAGAGCCCATCTCCCGTATAAGCTATTTGCATCCTGGACAAACCCGTGTCGGGGTCCTGCCTAAGTTATCGGCCTTGTACGCCCCCCGACGCAGGGGTGATAGCTACAGTATATCAGAGCAATGTTTCTTCTAGAGTTGTGTGCAGACTAACTATACATCTGTTTCGACCTACTACCCCTTCCTGGGAGTTATGCCTTGTTGATGTGACCACGTTAGCTATATTGAGAGGTTTAGCGTCCCATTCTTGTCAAGTGTCTTAGCCTTCCTCCTAGGGCAGGGATGCACAACTGGTTTTGCTGGAGTGTTGAATGTACCACATACATCTCAAAGTGGGCCAAACAATCCATGGGAATAAAAATGCAGTGAGGGCATTTATGAGCGAATTGGAATAAAAACATGTTTTTTTTAAAGTGTACTTTTTACTGTGACACCAAATTGCCTTTTAATGGCATTACTACTTTGATTAGTACAGGATTTAAATCATGTTACAAGTATACAAAATATATGTATACTTGTTCCACTTGTTCATGTAATATGACCCCTGTCGGTGTTTTGATGTATCGACAGTAGGAACTGTATTTTGTTATTTGTGTAAATGTATGTTCAAGAATTTTGACTTGCTTTTGTTTTTTGTGAATTGATTTTGATTTTGCTTTACCCTGTAATGTATGATGTTCAGCACTATACCTTAAACAATCAGCAATTAATGCTAATAATTACAAAAAGAAGTACTCAAAATATCTAGGTGTGGGGAAATTGTGAATGAATAGTGAGGGTGTGCACTCTGACCCGTTTCACTTGTGTTGTTGTTAACCCTTTAATAAAGCGCCAAGGGCCTATGGCTTTCCGACAGTATTCTATAAAAAAGTATGGCCAGAAAGTAACCCCCAGGCTCAATAGCCTCTTTAAATCAATTGTGACCAATGGGTGGGTGACACAGACCATGGTGGATGCTAAAATAGTGGTGTTTTGGAAATCTAACAAAGATCTGATGAAATGCTGGTCCTATAGGTCCATCGCACTGATTAACATTGATGCAAAACTGTACACAGGCATTCTGGCAGTGAGACTTGCACGTTGATACCGAAACCTATTAATCCTAATTCGGATATATCACAGGGCGGCAGACTTTTGATTACGCAAAACGAATATCCCACCTAGTTGCGAAAACTACGATACAGAAGATTCCATCAGTGCTGATCTCCCTAGATGTCGAGAAGGCATTTCACCAGGTAGTGTGTCCATTATTGTTCACCGACCTGGATTATTTGGGTGTGGGAACTAAATTTGCACAGATGCACAGGCTTAACCAGTCAGTGAAGGGCATTAACTTGGGGGCGAGGGGGTAGATGGGTGGCGGGACTTAAGGTTGCGTTCGCCGACATGTTGATGACCCTGACACACCCAGAAACATCGATACATGATTTGGTAGCAGAACTTAAGATAATAGAACAGGTGGCCGGCCTCAGAATCAATATGCAGAAGTCAGAATGACTATGCCTGGCACTCTCCCAGAATCATCTGGCAGCCCTGCCGACATATTCACCGTTTGCTGTGGTAGACGCAAGCATAAAGGTATTTAGAGGTCAATATAGCTAGCACATTATCACAGATGTATGATAGGAACTATCCAGAGGTGCTATGACGGGTTAAGACGGACTAGAGTAAGTGGAAACATTGTGAATTTCGTGGTTGGGTCGTTTTGCAACTGTGAAAATGGTCATGCTGCCAACTGTATCACTTCCAGGCTCTCCCTGTCCCAGTTCCACGCTCCTTCTTCGTGGCTCTTAATTTACATGGCAGAATAAACACCTGCAAGTAGCACTACAGACCCTGGTGGCTCCCAGGGATAAGGGCGGGGTAGGCCTACTGAACTTTATCAAATACTATGAGGCCGCGCAGTTGCGGGTAGTGCAAGAATGGTTCTCGGGAGGCATGTCCAAGCCATGGGCAAGGATGGATAAGGCAGTAACAGAGAACACTCTGCAGGGGATTCTATGGCTTCGTAGTCATGATAGGCCCCAGAACACCTGCATAAGCCAGGTAGTAGCGTTGGTGTGCGATATATGGGACCAGCTGGTGGATCAGGGCTCCCTCTCCTCGCATCCATCCCCCTTTACCCAACTGTTCGGGAACCTGCAATTCATGCCAGGGACGGTCCAGGGATCCTTTCGACAATGGCACAAAGTGGGATGTAGGAAGCTGGGGGACATGATGCAGGGGGGGTGGACATTCGAACATTTGAAGATTGCAAACACCATATAGATCTTTTGGAAGGGGACAGAATGGGCTACTACCAAATGAGACATTGGATAGTGAGCCTCAGGGTTAAACAAGCAACAAGAAGAAAGCGGACGCTGTTTTGAGAAATGTATCACTACACATGCAGCGAACAAGCAGATGGTGTCTAGGCTTTATTCAACTCTAATGGAATAGGGAACTACTCCTCCGGGGGGTGCATGAAGCAATGGGAAGCTACGCTGCGGCAGACATTCCTAGTGAACACTGGGAAAAATTGTACGGAAAAATCGCTAAATTAACGAGATCGATCCAGCACAGAGACCTGATACAAGGTTATGATGCAGTGGCACTGCACCCCGGATAGACTGCATAGAACGTATGCCACGACTTCACAGGAATGCTGGAGAGGGTGAATGGGAAAGGGTGAATGGAAACACATATGGTGGGAGAGCCCGGTGCTGCGCACATTTTGGGAGGATGTCATTGCTCATTTAAAGTCATGATTACGTTTGATGCAGCTCTAACCCCCAGGGAGTGGATGTGTGGCCTTTTCGGCCCAGAGATTAACTAGCCATCCAAAGCCAGGGGTAAAGCCTTCGTGATGATGCCGATAGCTGCATGTCTGGTGATAGCGAAATGTTGGAAACAAAGACAACCTCCAACGGATATAGACTGGCTTTGGAAAATTGTGGGGGATGCTAGCAATGGAGTGGGTCAGATATAGTATACAAGGGGGCAGCAGAAAATTCCAGCAGTACTGGAGAATGGCCCTGGAGTGCAGGGGGACTATATTAAACAATGGTGCCTGCACAACTTGCGTATAGTGGACATTATGTAACTGAACAAACCTATGGATGGATACGCTGGGGTAGAGTGGACCAGGGCAAGACGATGCTGCCAGAGGAAGGGGGGAGGGGGATGGATGAAATGTTGTTTCTATGTGCACAAAATGGCAATACAAATACCTTTTTTTTTTATTTAAAGAAAGTACCAAAAATACCATACTTGGTCCAAAGTTCACTGAACCCCTAGGGGATCCAGTAGAAAATGACCAGGGGCAGATAAAACTATCCCAGAGTCAGTGAATTTTAGGAGAGTTCCAACAAAGCTCACAGATTCATTGACATGAATGAGAGAGTTAAAAGGCCATGCACTTGAACAGAGGCAAGTCTGTTTCGCCCCACATAGTTACTGATTTGCGCTGGACAACCCCAGGGAAGGCCACAGGAGACCACTAGGAAATGTTCCAGAAGTCAAAGAGAGGGACAAGAAGCAGCAAAACAGGAGGACCCCAAAAGGAGTCTTTGGGGATGTAGTAAAGACTTGCATCACATGAATCTCTACCACCAACCAGGGAAACAAATGAGGGTGAGTATCTCAAATAATCGCCCTCCCGAGGACACAGAGATAGGTACTCACATCATCATTGTCAAAAAGGCAAAAGTCTTTTTCACAAGCGGCTGTTCCCAAATTAAACAACTGTTGTTTCTCCACTGTATCCTTCTTGATAAGGAAAATGTCTTTCTTTTACAACACAAGCTCAAAACCAAAGCAATTGTTCTGTTTAGAACACCCAACAGATACCAGCATATCACTCATTCTTCGAATGAATTACTTTTGATAGCACAGCAATTTATTCTTGTAAAGCAACAGTTAGAAAATCAATGATAATAGTGGCAACACTTTCTATCACACCTGTTTCCCACAAACACAGTGTTCAACACATCTTTCCTGGTATACAAGCCTGCCACGCCCAACTACTATGATCCCTTTCCTGGTATACTCTGCTGCCAGGTTTCTGCTTTGTTTCTTTAATTGTTCAATATTCAAAATGATGTGCTTTTAACAATAGTCTCATTCAGAGCTCCCCGGGGTCAGTGTTAGCATTTGGACAACTCACTAGCTTTCTTTGGTGCCTCCTTCTCGCAGTCGAACTCTGGCATCCTATCCGCTCTCTCTCCAGCTTCTGCGTACCTCGGGTGGGCTGCACGTCTCTTCCTTGGAGCTCTGATAGCTCTGTTGATCTCGCGCGGCTTCTCACTCACTGACACACCATGTGCTAAATTGAAAGCACGTCTCCTCATCAGCAGGGCTTCTTCTAAACACGCTGCTTTCCGCTGTGCATAGTCTGCAATGCCGTTCACCTGCACTCTTTGCGGCAGCTTCCACTGGTGTTCTCTCTGTGACAGTTCCTGCACCTTGAACACCTCTCCTTCAGCAACACCTTCCATACTGCCTTCTTCATCTCCTGCACCTCGTTCCTCCAGCTGGACCTCATTTTGGGATTGCAATGTCCACTCGGGTGCCCTGGTCATTAACAACTAGACTGCACCTTTTGATTACCATAAGCATAACGGGTACTGAAGTCCACAATAGTATTGATCTTTTCATACTCCGATAAGTGTGACTGTTTTATATATTGAAAGTTATTAAAATGAGGGAAGGTTATGATAAGGGTTTGTGATCCCACCTTGGAGTGAAGAATTCTACAGGCAGAATTCTACAGGCAGAATCATGACCATTAAAGGATATGACATTTGATTCTTGAACCTCTACAGCACCAATCCTATTGTGTATATATGATTTTCAATGACAGATTCTTTGAGTCGTTATATGGGCGGGACTTGTACATTGATAACACGCTATGTGGTATCTGGAAATAAGATGAATACTGTGTCTTTCCTAGCAGAGTCACCACTTCCCCGATAGCCATCTCCTCCCAGGTGATCCTCCCTCCTGGTTGCACCCCCATGGTTAGGATCAAGTAGCGGCTGCCTTTCCCTGGCCACATGGGAGGAGACTTTAGGCTGGCGTTTGGTGAGGACTCTGCAGGATTCATCACAGGGCTCACAAAGAGCCCATGTAGTAGTAAGAATATCAATTTTGAGGCCACATCGTTGTCAGAAAGGAAAGCCCTAAAACACACAATGGCAGAGAGCAGGATAAAAAATGTAAAAAAACAATGGTACATTGGGCTACCAATGCGGCAAAATGGCTTGCACCTCTCGCGAAGCCAAACCTAAAGTATACTGCCACCACCCCTCTCCTGAAAATCTGTATAGTGTGATAAAATTAACAGAGCAAAAGAACAAGTTACTCTCTTACCTGGTAACGTTCTTTCGATGGGATGGTCCGACGACGTATTCCATATCTATGACATGTAATCACCACAGCTGTGCTGCTTTGGAAAATCTTCGGCGTCTGCGTCAATGACGTCGATACGCTGCCCTCGAGGACCTCCCGCGACAGCCGACATCACTGGATGTTATAAGTAGGACGCACGACGCCCGTAACCTCAGTTGTAGTTTTTCCCCAGAACGTGTGGTGCCAGTCTTCTGCCAGTCTGACACACAAAGCCTTGCGGAAACGTAAGCTGCAATCGCATAAGAAATTCTGCAGAGGGAAAGGCAGGGAGGGAGCGATATGGAATACATCCCATCGAAAGAACGTTACCAGGTAAGAGAGTAATTTGTTCTTCGAGGGGATTGGGTCCTCCGACGTATTCCATATCTATGACAGACTCCCAAAGCAGTACCAATGCAAGGAGGTGGGAAAAGATTTTAGAAAACAGAAATTTTGAATGCCCAATCAAATTGCGGAGTAAAGGACCGCCTTGCCAAAGGCCAGATCCTGCCCACGGATGGAATCGAGGGAGTAGTGACGTACAAAGGTATGTACCGAAGCCCAGGTGGCTGCATCACAGATGTTACGAATAGGAACACCCCTCTGTAGGGCAGTAGAGGCAGCCATACCCCTGGTAGAATGGGCCCGCAATCCGACTAGTGGGTCCTTACCCGTCAAGCAGTAACACTCAGAGATAGCCAAAACAATCCAGCGAGACAAAGTCTGTTTCCTCACAGCTTGTCCCAAAACGCTTTCCAGCGTAACCAATGAAGAGTTGATCATCCACTCTGACCCGGGACATGCGTGAAATATAAAAGCTTAACGCTCTCCTAGGATCAAGCCTATGGAGCCTCTCCTCTTCCTTACCAGGATGTGGAGGAGGATAAAACGCCGGAAGAACAACCTTCTGGCCTAAATGAAATTCCAACACCACCTTCGGAAGAAAGAAAGGACGAACTCTACGGACAACCCTGTCCTTATGAAACACAGTGAAGGGTGGCTTAACTGAAAGTGCCTGTAACTCACTCACTCTGCGAGCGGAAGTGACCGCAACCAAAAATACAGTTTTAAGAGTTAACAGTCTCAAAGGGCAAACGGAGCACCCTTCAGAAACTTGAGAAGGTTCAAATCCCAACCGGGCACCTGGAAAGGTGACGGAGGGAACACATTAGTGAGCCCTTTCAGAAAATGAGAAAATAAAGGAATTTTAAAATAGGAACAACCTTCAGACGAGCGCTTAAATATTGACAGCACCGCCAGGTAACCTTTAATGGTACCCACTTGCAAGCCCCTGTGGGCCCAAGAAAGCAAAAAAGACAGAACCATGGGAATGTCACATGCAAAAGGATCCACATTCTTAACCCTGCACCAGTCGCAGAACTTACGGCAACGGTACAGGGACTTTGTTGCGGGCCGTCTGGCCGAGAGCAACACATCCATCACGTCTTCAGGGAGGTCCCAATCCTTATACCTCAACCTTTCAGAAACCAAGCGTGAAGGTTGAGGGATCTGACCTCTGGATGGAGAACCTGACCCCCCGTCCCGTGAGAGCAGATCGTCTCGGTAGGGAAGACGACGTGGAGGGCAGATGGACAAGTCGAGAAGGTCCGGGTACCACGTCCTCCGGGCCCACGTCGGAGCAATGAGGATCATCCGGGAACCGAACCTCCGTAACCGCTGCAGTAATTGCGGGATGACGGGGACTGGAGGAAACGCGTACAGCAGTGGAAATGACCACTCCACCATGAACGCGTCTCCTAAGGCTCCTTTTGGAGGAAATTCCCGCGAGCAGAACCTCTCGCACTTCCGGTTGACACTGGAGGTGAAGAGATCCACTTGAGGGATCCCCAAAGGGCGAAGAGCTCCAGGAGAATCTCCTGAGCCAACTCCCACTCGTGAGAGATCGCGCTTTACCTGCTCAGAGCGTCCGCCGTCTCGTTTTCGTCTCCAGCCAGATGAACTGCCGAGATCGAAACTTCCTGCTGGATTGCCCTGAACCAGAGCTGCATCGCCTCGCTGCACAGAGGAAGTGACCCTGCCCCCCCCCCTTTTTGTTGAGGTAGTGCATGGCCACCGTGTTGTCCGTCAGGATCAGGGCATTCTTCCCACGCACAGTCGGCAGAAAAGACTTCAGGGCTAGCCTGACGGCCCTCAGCTCCAACAGATTGATATGGAGTCTGGACTCCGGAGACCAACGACCGCTGACTGTCAACTCGTTGGCATGAGCTCCCCATCCCGTAAGGGATGCGTCCGTCACGATCGTCACCTCCGGCCAGGGTAGCCAAAACAGAGCCCCCTTCATCAGATTTTCTTCGACAGCCCACCACAGAAGGTCCTGGGCGAGCGAGGACGGCACCTGAACAGGCTCCGACAACCTGCCGGAGGACTGAGACCACTGTAGCTTGAGTGCCCATTGCAAAGATCCCATCCGCAACCTGGCCTCTGGCACCAGAAGAATGCAGGATGCCATGAGGCCGAGCAACCTCAAGAACTCGAACGCTGGGAGAGTCTGGGCATGTTGAAACTTGTGCACCATCTGCTGAATGTGATGAGCCCTCACCTGGGGAAGAAAACACAGCCCCAGGGACGCGTCAAGCACTGCTCCGATGTACTGGAGCCTCTGAGTTGGTGTCGAATGGGACTTCTTTAAGTTGAGGGAGAAGCCCAGCTTGCGGCGCGAGTGGCAGGTGACTGACAGATGATCCAGGACTTACTCGGGAGAGCGCGCCCTGATCAACCAATCGTCCAGGTAGGGGTAGACGTGAATCCCCCCTTTCCTGAGGTGCACTGCCACCACTACCATGAGCTTGTTGAAGACCCTCGGGGCAGAGGTCAATCCGAACGGCAGGACCCGAAACTGAAAGTGCGAGTCGCCATCCGCGAACCTCAGGTACTTCTTGTGCTTTGGATGTATCTGCACATGAAAATAAGCGTCCTTGAGGTCGAGAGACACCAACCAGTCCTGAAGTTGAAGGGCCTGGAGGACTTGAAAGAGAGTAACCATCTTTAACTTGTCCTTCCTGAGGAGTTTGTTCAAACAGTGCAAGTCCATGATGGGTCTCAATCCCCTCGTCTTTCTTGGAAATCAAAAAATAAGGGGAATACCATCCCTTGTGCCTCTCCGCTATAGGCACCAGTTCTATGGCGCCTTTCTCCAGCAGGGATTGAAGTTCCTGCGCAAGGAGCGGATCTGGACTCTTCAAAGAGAGATTCGCCGGTGGATTGTCTTGAGGCCTCTGCCGGAAAGGAAGACAGTAGACGTGGGTTATGATCTCCAGAACCCACACATCTGAAGTAATGGCGCGCCACTCTACAAGATGCTATGCCAGCCTTCCCACAACCGGCGAACCATGGGACATTGCCTCATGACTGAGCTGAAGCGGCTGCAGTGTTGCCTGAGGGCAAAGAGGCAACAGCCCGAGCGGCCTTGGCACCTCGAGTACCTTGTTTTCCACTTCTGGCACTCCTACGGTGGCCCCTTTGACTGGCAGCTCCTCTCGCTTTACCAAAGGATGAGTAATAACAAAATGAACCTCCCCTCCAATTGCTGTCCTCTTGGACGAAAAGGCAGAGGTTGGCGAACTGCAGCACCCAACGACTTTGCTGCAGCTTTTGAGGTCTGCAACCTCTCAAGGCTCTCGTCAGCCTTGTTGCCAAAAAGATGTTCCCCGTCAAAGGGCATGTTGAGGAGCCGGGCCTGCACATCAGGAGCAAACCCCGACTTCCGCAACCACGCAAACCTGCGTATTACGGTGCTAGCCGCCATGGACCTGCTGACGCAATCTGCCATGACCAACCCCGACTGAACGGCCTCACACATGGCATCCTTGCCATCCTGAACCATGGCAAGGAAACCATCCTGTTCGTCTCCTTCGGGAATATGTTCATCCGCTAAGGAAACACAGTTCCACAGAGTGTGCGTGAAACACGACAAGGCACATATGGAGTTGGCCGCCTGAAGCGCCATACCCGCTGAAGAAAATACTTTCTTCGCCCAGCCGTCAAAACGCTTGTCGTCCCTATCAGGAGGGATGGTAGGATACGACGCCTGCACCACCAAACTCTCCGGAGTGGGGTGCTTGGTCAAGTAGCAGGGATCACTACTGGCTGGGCGGTATTTTCGCGGCAAAGACTTGCCCACTGCCGGGAGACTCTCCGGAGCAGTCCAAGCCGCCGCCACCCTCCTCTGTAGAGCCATATGGAACGTCAGTACCGGGTCAGTTGGTGGAACTTGGTCGAGGATATCCGTAAGGTCATCCTGAAGAAAATCCCCTGGGGGAGCAGACCATCCCAAGTACTCGGTGACCCTGGACATAAGGCGCCGGTACGAGGAGTCGGCATGAGTGCCAGGCTCAGGCCTACAAAACTCCACCTCCGGAGAGGTGTCCAGCCCACTGGCATCGTGCAGGGACTGCCTCAGGTCCTCAATTTGGTTATGGCCCGAGAGAATCTCGTCCGGCACCGTATCCGGAACCATGCCATCATCAGAGCCCCCATCCACCTCTGAAATAAACTCAAGCCGGCGGTAAGAAGGCCCAGGATGTAGAACAAAGCCATGCTTGACCTTTGCCAGAGCCTTTCTAGGTGGTTCCACCGAGCCCCGGGGAACCCCCGTCGAAACAGTCTCCAAAGGCGTCGAATGAATCAGCGTCAACGCCGAACGCTGCGCCGACAGCATCGATGGCGTCGACACAGTCCTCGAGGCGGGAGCCCCGAGCATGTCCCTCGACAGCCTGGGCGCCGATGGCGTCGACGACTTCTTCGGAGGCGGGGCCTCGAAAGAGTCAGTCAACGACCTCGGCGCCACCGGCGGCGACGTCTTCCTCGAAGACACCACAGGTACACACGGTCTCGATCGCGTCGAGGACCGGGACCTGGCACGGGCATGACAAGAAAGATT
This sequence comes from Ambystoma mexicanum, assembly GCF_040938575.1. NCBI lineage: Eukaryota > Metazoa > Chordata > Amphibia > Caudata > Ambystomatidae > Ambystoma > Ambystoma mexicanum. The sequence continues at coordinate 282,828,679 of NC_090940.1, forward strand.
ACCCTTGTCCGAGCAGGACCTCTCCCGCGAATCGTGCCGACCACCCGAGCCCGAAGGCGTGTGAGCGGTGTCTCTCAACCGATCACGACCGACTCCACTCAGAGGCGCGGACGGACCAGTGCACTACGATTCGAGAATCGCCAACATTTTCTTCCCGAAGGAAGCCCAATCCTCTGGCGTTGCATGCTTGGTGGGGTAAGCGACCCACTGAACTTCTGACGACGACGCAGAGAGTCACCCCTCGAAACGTCCGTCGAAAGCCCTGCAGACCTCGACTTCCATGGCTTGGACACCTTACCTACCGATAAGTTCTTCTTGCGCTCCTGCAAGGCTTTGGACGTGAGCGACTGGCAGTCGACACAGTCATCCGTGTCATGGGCTTCCCCGAAGGCACCAGAAGCAGGCGTCGTGAGAGTCCGTTACTGACATCTTGGACCCACAGTCCCCGCGCACTTCTTAAAGCCCGGACGCGGTGTGGAAGATGAGGTAGACATCTTCACAAGGAAAGACTTCACAATACGAACAGGTTCGAAGAACCGAGAAAGAACAGACACTCCAAAGAGTCGCGGCGCGCCGAGATCTCCGAAGCAAACACGTTCGCGGAAAAAACGGAACTGAGGCTACGGGCGTCGTGCGTCCTACTTATAACATCCAGTGACATCAGCCGTTGGAGGAGGTCCTCGAGGGCGGCGTATCGACGTCATCGACGCAGGACGCAGATGCCGAAGATTTTCCGAAGCAGCACAGCTGTGATGATTACATGTCATAGATATGGAATACGTCCCAATCCCCTCGAAATAGGGAGCCTGCGAGCCAACCCTGGTACTGTACACCTTAAGGACGAACCAATACCATTTACCTCATAATAGGTAAAAAGGAATGTAATGGCAGGGGAGGAGGGGCAAAAAGTTGCTGGATGTCCGAAAGCGGCCCTGAAAGCCCCAAAATAAGCATTCTGGCTAAAACGTGTGATTATCTGTGCTAAATAAAATAGAGATTAAAAAAGACAGAAAAGAAAACAGTTATTAAATTTGACTCTTCGAAAGGCATGGGGGAAGAAGGCTGTGCTCAGCAATTGCTGAAAATGTCCACCGCCATTGTGAGATCCGACTCTACTGTCATGGTGTATGCAACAGCTCTCGAGCCATCTCTCTGCATATCGGGTGATTGGCATTCCTGCAATGGGGCCTGCTTATGCAATTAAAAGATCTCTCAAATAACAAATCCTCCAAGACGTTAAAACAAGCGTTTGTGTGCATTTGTATGCTGGATCGCAAGTCACCCACTAAGTCCATGATAAGAATAGATAAAGCATTAGTGATGCACTGCCTCAAACGTAGAAAGCATTTGCCTTGATTCTGCTGCCGAGTCTGTGAATGGCTAGCCCCTATGTTCAACACCCTTAACCTGATTGAAATCATCTATTGTAGAATGGACTAGGGATCCTCTGCAAGGAAGACCCGGGCTAGCTGTCAGGCTCTGGGGATCCGTCATATATAGCACATCTCGGGGTTGCATCACAGAGATGCTGGCTCCCTCTAACCCCAGTCTTGCCAGAAAAACTTCCTTTATACAAGCTGAGCTGCAACATCCACCAGCGACATGAACTGCAAGTGCCTTTGTATTTATATATGAGGTACAATTTTACAGCAAGAAACTTGGACCATTCGAGAAACTTCAAGCAAGGTGAAGCTTTTGGCAAATGCTACCTAGTTACTGTTAGGTGCAGTTCCACAGAAGGGTTTATATGGCTAAACATTAAATTTCTCAGAAATTCCACATACACAATTTCTAGAACACATTTTCATTTTTTTAGCATTTCACCAAATAATCTTTTAATACAGAATCTCAGTTTTTTTTTTAAAAAAAAAATTAAACTAAGTAACTGCAATGAATGACCTCTTACATTTTTTAACGTTATCAATATCTGTTTTTGCAAACTGGCTTTATTATTGATCCTCTTTACTTCTGAGAAAAGCCTTGCACGTGTTCCACTACTACATATTGAGCTGCTTAGTAACTTAAAGAGGTGTGCCACCTCAGTCAGTTTGTGAATTACTCAAACCCACTATGAGCTGCTGTTCTGGCTTGAGGGGACCAAGTCATTACCTGTCGGCTGGCGCTAAAAGGAGAACAATCCTTGCACTAAATAAAAAACACATTTCCTTTGAGCTCAACAGCAATCTTTTCACATAGCTTTCAAAATTATTAACATTTAAAGCCCTTCATCGACAATAGGTTCTCCTCCACGTTGCTTTTACCAACACAAGCGCCAAAATAAACTGATATAATAGGGTGTAAGCAGATGTTGGCAGCTAAAAAGTGTCAGAAGTTTAGAGGCTTCAGATAAACACTCTTTCAATCCTACCCAGGTGGAAATCACGTTTGTTTAGAAAATACATGGAGTCTCAAGTGAGGTTACGCATTCAGTTATGGTCCTGTTGCTAAGTTTCAAAAGAACGTGCATGTATGGTGCATGCCTGAGCCAGGCTTTCTTCCATGAATAAGAACATAATTGATGTGGCAGGATTGCTGTTATGTTATGCAATGTTATGCTATCTTAAGCTCCATTAGGCTCTCCCATACAGTTAGGCCTCAGACCCTCCATGTCACCTCCCCCTAACTCCCTCTGCTTCCTGTGCATGCAGCACCCCAGACAGGCCCAAACCCCTCCTAGGGCAGAGGACACGTCAGACTTCTCTTTCGGTTATTCTCTATAAGTATAGCACTAGCCCCATATTTAGGGGACAACAGTAGGGTTTCTGCAAATGCTGCTTATTCATAATATAACATGATGTCCCCGCAGGGCTGCGTCACAAGGCCACAAGTGAGATGTCAACAGTTCTTGCCAAATGTCTGCAATACTGTGCCAAGTAACACACCCATTGTGAAAGTACTTAAACATATTAGTGTTTACCTATGATATGCTATATAACCGGCATTCTAGGGGTGGGCCCCTAGAGAGATCTGTGTGCGACTGCCTGAACACTTGTCCGGCTGTGTTCCCTGCTGATCACTCTGTATGCTATGTATTTGCTATAGAATACAAGAAGCTTGATCTGTGTCTGCTGCAAACTGAGGCTGGGAAGGAGCCTTATCTTAGCCACCACATCATTAACTGCACAGATTTAAAGGCCCCACTACAGAGGTATTCTTATTAGAATGTCAGGGCCCCACACTGTGGAATGACATGCCAACTGGTTTCTTTTCTTAAGCAATTCAAACTACCGCTTGTTCTGGAAGCAGTTAAAATTCCATCTACATACAAAACAGCCACCTATTGTTTAATCACCACCATTTCAATTTAGGGAAAGGCATGTGCAAAGTTTTTGCATGAAGCTCAATCAAATAGTAATGTGAATTCCAGGCAATATTTGCTTATCACGTCATCTTTTTCATATCTACTCGGGTACATTTTACCACCTGTATTTTCCCAGTCTACTTTCTCTTTAATCCAGTCCAAAGAACACTTTTTTGGTTATATTTAACCAATTACAACGTTCAGTTCATCCAAACCTTGCCACTCCAACCCCACCTCACCTCACCACGGTCCACTTAAGCGCAATACGCATTTTATAACTTCAATGTGCTTATTTGGAGAGTGGATAAGAAAACAAGAAGGTAGTAAGTGGGTATGAAGGTTGGGCATATGGAAGAGTATGAGCAAGAAGGTGGTGGGGGAGGGAAAACAGGAAAAATCTTTATGCCGGCTTCAAGCAAGAATTCTGAGAAGGCGGGTTCAAAAACAGTCCTATAACAGATTAGACCCAGCGTGATTTTTAAGTAGTATATTTCAAGGTAAAATTAGGGTCTGACAACACAGTTGGGTTCAGTTTTGTGAATGCATTGCATGTTTGATTAACCAAAGACCAACAATTGTTTGGCCAGTGCTGCCCTATGTAATTTAATTGATTCTAGCGTGGTTTTATGTAAAATGGTTTGCATGCAGATTATGAGCTTCAATAACTACTACTGAAGATGTCACTCATGACAGGAATTACACTGTGTGACAAAAGTTAGCTCCTTATCTCCATTCCTGTGACAAGAGTGTACTCTTCAGCCCCAAAAAGCCAGCATACCAGGGAAATAAGACCAGTGCTTTGAGCTCACTTTAGTCAGTACAAGGTGGAAGCTGCAGAGTACACTCCAAGTCACTGTACCTATCTGATTAGCTGAGTTATAGATCCAGATCGCTCTAGTGTGGAGTGGAGACACACCGCAGTCCTCTCCTCACAAAGCTATCCTCAGTTCATACATACACTCTTGGGAAGGTGAATCAGAAAATAACATGATCATGAGCACAGAGGACACTTTTAACCCAGTGGTACAGCATGCAACCCAATACCCAGGGTTCCATGTCATGCTGGGCCTTGAAGACATAGTGAGACACTTGCAGAAAAGGCCCAGTGGTAAGCAACAGACCCGATTAGGAAGTCTGTGCCCAGGAAACTACCGCCAAAGGATCCTGTATGCCACAAGGGATCGTTGCAGGGTAATGTTAGAAAATTGATGCGGGAATGAAGCTCAATGCAAGGTACAATATGTAGCAGCAGGTCCCATACCTGAATAGGGATCCCTGCAGACTGATAAGAAATGGAAACCTTAGTGATGACCCCAGCACGTCCATCAGTACAGAGTGCAAAGCTGTTGGAAGTGACTAGGAGCTGCAGGAGAGTGGAGAGGAACCAGCATTTGGGATGTACTCAAAATGCCTGCCAAGCCTAATGAAGGCTTGGGAAGCATGAAGACCTACATCAAATGGGGAACACCACACACTAAGCAACCAGACCATTCTAAAACCTGCATACAAACTAGTAAAAGCAAAACTAATGGGATACTACTTCAGAGAGTAGGAGAATTAGTGGTTGATAGAAGGCCAAAGCCCAGCAAGGCAAGGGAAGCATTTGTCAAAGAGCGAGCAGACCATGAGAGATAGGGAGGGGGAGTGAGAGGCAGAAAGGGAGGGGGGGGGAGGGACAGAGACTATACAGGACCAAGTGAGCTGGGCACTATATCCTTAATAGTCAGAATATCCCTTTGAAAGTGAAATGTCAATATTCATGAGACCGTTACTGAGAATCAAGTACCTGCTGGGCGATATATCCCTGTGATCGAGGTAGTTAAAAAGAATCCTGCTGGACACTGTATTCCAAAACATTGTTGCGAGTAAAGAACACGAGGGAGACCACTATCCCTATTAGGAAAAGACCAAACACCTTCTAGTTTGACCCATAGTCCCCAAAGGTGTTTGTCCCACCACTGGATTAACAATAAACCAAGGTTAAAACTAGACTCCTTGTGCCACACGTTTTGTCCGCCGGCCACAACTGTCAATTCTTCTATGAAGTTACTGTTCCACAAACATACACACGTCATTTGATTGGTGGCAGGTTTTCCTTCCCTTAAGCGAAGAATATATAATATATATATTTACAATTTTCTAAAATTTGGATTCGAGAAAAACTAGCCACACAGCGAGTCTACAGTTCACTAGTCATCAGTTGTCAGCATAGGTGTATACCGCTATTTTGACTGCCTAATAGCTAAGATATTTTTTCGTTGCCAATGGGTATTATCCTTATGCGCCAGATGGCAATAAATCACAATCCCGATACATTAACAGGTGCTTCGAATGAACAGTCAAGTATTCTTCAACTTTTACTCAGTTTCTTTATTTTGTCCAATTTCCCAAATATTAGTTTCAAATTTCACATTCAGATTTTTATCATTTTGATACAGTTTCCCATTTTGGTTAACACATTTTGTCTCTCTACACGTGTTTCACCACTTTCATGCAGGCTCATCAGAAGAGATTTCTAAAACAATAAGTACAACACAGACGAGCATCATGATCATGTCAACAAGCCCTATTTTCAGGGTCCTAGACAGAATTCAGATTCTTAATGACTTAAGGGTTAACTACTCACCCTTAGTAAGATATAAAAGAATGATTGTGTTCTAATGATAAAAAGTGAAGATATAAATATCACGACATCACAAATCGTTACTTAACTGCCACCAAATGGTAATTTCCATTGGTGAATTTAGTACAATATAGAAAGATGGCCAATTGGTAACGAAAAATAAATATTTACAATATTTGTTTAAAATAATTATTCTCTCTCTTACAACAGAAAAACAGATTGCTTTTTTGTGTACCTAGACATACAGGATATCCTCCCTCTGCCTCACCTGTTGTAAGATTGTATACCGCTCACGAAATAGCTCAGCTTTGTCCTTCGCTGTTCCAAACAAGTGCGGAACTGGGTGGCTGGTCATTGCCAAACTGAAAAACATGAAACATTACTTCAATGAAAAAAACTCACATACCAAAAATGGTGTTTAGCAAACATTGAGACTGATCTAGCCGATGTAAACCCCATATGGTTACATATCACAAGCTGATCAATGAGGGCCAATTATACCACTCGTGTAGGACAGAGAGCAAACAAGAGAATCAAGCTTTTCAAACATTTCTGTGAGTTAAGTAAAACTATGAAAACATTCTCCTCATACTACCCTTGCATTCTGAAAACATTTGTTCCTCTGAGACAAAGATCAAGAAAATCCAGGATGGCATCCAGGCCACTCCAGCAAAACATCCCCCCCCCACATTGCACTACCCAAACAGTTATTGTCAGTAGCCGTGCAATGGTGGTTATCGTCGCAAGGATGTGTTCATATTCCCGTTTGACCTTTCTGCCCGCTTCTGTTCTAAAAAGAACAGACTCTAGCTCACAATTCTGTGGACTGGTTTAATGTATCCTTCCTCCATGGCTTGGTTCTCTGTTGACATATATTTTGATGGCATGTGACAATACAGCTCCTCCTCTTAGTAAAACTTGCTAATTTATGGCCAGTATAACCTACAAAAAGTTGGTCATCCTGACACAATTTTGACATTCTTGATATATAAAAACTGAGAGCCCTTTATGGGTCCAGTCTATGAAACCTCTCCTCCTCTTTGCCAAAATGAGGAGGAGGGTAAAACGTTGGTAATAGGATTTTGATTTATTACAAGTGAAAGTCAGAAACTACTTTTGGTAAGAAAGAAGGTTTAACCTTTGTCCTTGTGAAAAGTAGTGTACAGAGGTTTGGATGAGAGCGTCAGCAACTCACAAACCCTGCGGGCTGATGTTAAGGCCACAAGAAGGATAGTTTTTAATGTTAGATGTCTCAAGTGACAGGAATGCAGAGGCTCAAAAGGTATACAAGTTAGAAACTTAAGTACAAGATTTAAATTCCGAATCGGGACATGAAAAGGGACTGGACGGTACACATTAATGAGCCCTTTCAGGAATTGAATGACTAATGGAATTTTGAAGTAGGAAACCTCTTCCGAGGAGAGCTGGAAAATGGACAGCGCAGCAAGATATCCTTTAATTGTTCCGATCTGGAGCCCCAGATTGGCTAGATGCAATAGAAAAGAAAGCACCATTGGGGTGCCAGATTGAAAGGGTCCACATCCTTATCCCTGCACCAGTTACTGAATTTATTCCAACGACACCGGCACAGGGATTTAGTTGCTGGCCTTCTGGCCGAAAGCAAAATCTCCATTACGTCATCCGGAAGATCCCAATCCTTGTATCTCAACCTCTCAGAAATCATGCATGAAGGTTGAGTGTCTTGACCTCTGGATGGAGAACCCGACCTTCCTCTTGCGAGAGAAGATCCTCTCTTTGTGGAAGACTTATTGGAGGGCAGATGGACATGTCCAGAAGGTATGGGTACAACGTTCTCCTGGCCCAATTCGGGGCAATTAGGATCATGGTTCTCCTGAACTTTCTCAACCTCCTGATTACATGAGGAATCACAGGCACTTGCGGAAACGTGTACAGAAGTGGAAACTTCCAGTCCACCACGAACACGTCTCCTAGAGCTCCTCTCGGAGGAAATTCCCTTGAGCAGTACTGTTCGCACTTCCGGTTGACCCTGGCCGCAAACAGATCCACTTGAGTGGTTCCCCAAAGGGTGAAGATCTCTTGAAGGACTTCCTGAGCTAGTTCCCACTTGTGGGACACTGTGCTCTGCCTGCTCAGAGCGTCTGCCGCCGTGTTCTGCTCTCTGGCTAGGTGAACTGTCGACAGAGATCCCTTCTCGTATTGCCCAGAACCAGAGCTGCATTGCCTCTCTGCACAATGGTAGTGACCCTACTCCTCCTCTCTTGTTGAGGTTGTACATGGCCACCGTGCTGTCTGTCATTATCAGGACATTCTTTCCCCATACAGAGGGCAGGAAGGCCTTCAGCGCTAGTCTGATTGCACTCCGCTCCAACAGGTTGATGTGTAGTTTGGACTCCGATGGAGACCAACATCTGCTTATTGTCAGATCGTTGGTGTGGGCTCCCCACCCCGTGAGTGAGGCGTCCGTCACTACAGTTATCTCCGGCCATGGTTGCCAAAACGATTCTCCCTTGAGAATGTTGTCATTGCAAGCCCACCAAAGAAGGTCTTGAGCAACTATGCTTGGAACTTGTAGAAGATCTGACATAGTTTGGGACCACAGAGTTCTGAGAGCCCATAGAAGGGAACTCATCCTCAATTGGGCCTCTGGCACCAGAAATATGCAGGATGCCATGAGACCGAGCAACCTCAGAAAATCGAAGGGCGGCAGATGTTGGGCATTTTGGAACTTTGTTACCATCTGCAGAATGTGGAGAGCTCTCACCTCGGGAGGCGAGGCTTTGCCCAAGGAAGTATCCAGGACTGCTCCGATATAAACTGGAACTTTTGGAATGGTATCATGTGTTCCAATGACATAAAACAGTTTCTGCATTGTCTTTGAGCAGTGTCAACAAATGAATAGTCGTAACAAATTGTATACTTCGCAAGCAATACTTTTCATGTGCATGCATATTTGGACTGGTTAATGCGCTACCTTTATAATTGCATATAACAGTGCTGTAACGTGAATTGCAATGGTTCCGGAAGGGAGTAGTTTCTTACCTGTAACTCCATTTCTCCAGCGTTAGTATCTTTCATGGATTCACATGCTGTGAATATTCCCCGTCGTCGGGCTGGGACCCTCGGTCATTTTAATTTAGCGTTTTCCTATGGAAAACTTCGACACTTCAGTGTCCTATCACTGTCCTTTTTGGGTGCTTTAGCCACCACCGATAGGACGTAGGGTATAAATAGCCCCGCCCCCGCGACTTCCCTTCAGATTTTAACCTCCAAAGTAGAGGCAACCCGAACCAGGTTTGCCTGCAGGGGCGGCCGGCGGGCGCATATGAATCCATGAAAGATACCAACGCTGGAGAAATGGAGTTATAGGTAAGAAACTACTCCCTGCTCCAGCATTGGATCTTTCATGGATTCACATGCTGTGAATAGATTACATAGCAGTACTAAACATGCATGGCGGAGTGCAAAGGCAAACCAATACAGAACCAGGATCACATACATGAGACCAGGAAACCCATCAGTGCTCAAGTTCAAACAAAAACACCCCGAAGCTCCAGGGTCTACCTTATTAAAACAGGCTTTGAACTACCGCCCGTCCCACCTGCGCATCCTCACCATGCTTCTGCTCCAGACAGTAAAGTCGAGTAAAGGTATGCGTCACCGCCCAGGAGGCCGCCTGGCAAATGTCCACCAGCGGAATCCCCGACCATAATGCCGTCGACAAAGCTGTAGACCTCGTCGAGTGTGCCCTTGGATTCCTTTCCAAAGGTTTCCCAGCTTTAGTGTGGCAGAATGAGATAGCAGATGACACCCAGTGAGAAAGTCCTTGCTTGGAGATTGCCTGTCCCTAGACGGATGGTCCATAAACCACAAACAGCTGTTAGGAAAGTCTGAACTCGAGTACGATTCAAATAAAATTTCAACGCCCTCTTGACATCCAGCGAATGCAAAGCCCGTTCTGCAGGCGTGGAGGCTGAAGTAAAGAACGAGGGCAACACAATAGAAGAGAGTTTATGAAATGTGGTTGGCAATTTAGTTGGATAAAGTGTGGACTAGTAGCCAACACCACCTTGTCCTTGAAGAACCTTAAGTATGGAGGGTCCACAACCAAAGCTTGCAACTCAGACATCCTTCTGGCCGAAGTAATGGCCACCAGAAAAGCCACCTCCCAAGACAAAACCGCAAAGGCGTTGACGACATTGGTTCAAACGGATGCTTCATCAGACCTGACAGAACCACATTAAGACTCCACCCCGGAGGAAACGTTTTGACTGGAGGAAAGGTCCGAAACAATCCCTTCAAGAAATGCTTGATGAGACGATCACTGAACAGTTTTGCATGCCGTTTCCGAGTGAATCTAGAAATTGCTGCCAAGTGTACCTTTATTGAGGTTAATGCCAGACCCTTTTCTGCCAACTGCAATAAGTATGGTAAAACTTTCTCCAGCAAAATGTTCAAAGGGTCCATCCCAGGTTGGCCTTTACGACACACACAAAACCTTTTCCATTTACACGCATAGGAGGCATTCGCGGAAGGAGCCCTTGCTGCCTCCAAAATGCGCCGACAGTCACCAGAAAGCTTTAGCAGGCCAAACACGGAGAAGTCAGGAGCCAAGCCATCAGGCTGAGAGAGCATGGATGGTGGTGCCAGACAGTGTCCTTGTCCTGAGACAGCAGGCCCGGCATCACTGCCAACTGAATCGGCTCCGCCACAGACAGATGAAAGAGATCCGAGAACCACTTCTGCCTGGCCCAGAATGGAGCCACCAGCATCACACGGCATGAGCATCTCCGAATCCACTGAGTGGAAACGGAGGAAATACATAAGCGAACCGGTCTGTCCACTGGAACGAGAACGCATTCCCTAGAGACTCGAGATGAGCCCACCTGCTGGCAAAATCCTTGCACTGATTGTTCTCCCTCGTTGCGAAGAGATCCAACGAAGGAAGGCCCCACTTCCGGAAGAGCATGGACACCTGCTGCTTCGTCAGCTGCCACTCGTGTAGTTGGCTCACCTCCCTGCTGAGCGGATCCGCTTGCACATTCAACACTCCTGGCAGATGAAAGGTCACAATGCCAGAGGTCTTGTACTTCCTTTAACAGCACCCTGGAATACGTGCCCCCTTGTTTCCTGAGGTAAAACATTGTGGTGGTATTGTCCGTCAACACCCTCACCACCGACCCGCGTATGCGTGGCAGAAAAGATTTCAGGGCTCAATGTACCGCTCTCAACTCGAGCACATTGATGTGGAAAAGCGACTCCACCCAAGACCACAGGCCATGGACCTGCGAGTCCTCGAGATGCGCCGCCCATCCTGTTTGAGAGGCATCCGTCACAATTGTAAAATGGAATTCCGATTCCAGCAACGGCATGCCCCGAACCAGACTGTCCGAGCACAGCCACCATCGAAGCGCTTCCACCAGATTACCGTTGATGACCACCTTGTCGGACCACAATCCGCGACTTTGAGCCCAACGGTCGGCGAGGAATTCCTGTACTGGCCTCATGAAGAGGCAACAGTTTTTCACCAATGGAATGCAGGACCCATAGACCCCAACAGTGACATGTAGGTCCGGACGGACACCCTTGCGCCGATCTCCCACTCTGCTGCTTTTTTCTTTAGCTTCAAAACCCCTCTCGTCCGAGGGCCTCACATGCTCCAGCTGAGTTTGAAACTGTGCCCCCAGAAAAACCAAGTCCTTGGGAGGCGACAGAAAGGACATCTCGAAGTTCACGCCGAAGCCTAGCCGTTGCAACAGCTGCATGGTAGCATCGAAACGTTCCTGCGCCTCCCCCGGCGATGAACTGCGTACCAGCCAGTCGTCCAGGTATAGGTAAACATGATGACCTTCCCGTCGGAGCCAGGCCACCAATGGGGCTAGACATTTTGTAAACGTCCTGGGGGACGACTTTAATCCGAACGGAAGCACTAGAAACTGGTAGTGATCTTCTCCCACGACAAACCACAGGAATTTGCGTTGCCGTCGACACATACGGATATGAAAATATGCATCCTGTAGATCCAACGAGGCCAGATACTCGCCCGGTTGTACAGACCGAACAACCTCCTGAAGTGTGAGCATCTTGAACTTCAGGTGTTGCAGAGTCTTGTTCAACGCCCCAAGATCCAGTATGGGCCACCACTTGCCATTGGGCTTCCATACCACAAAGTTCCGGGAATAAACCCCCTGGCCTTTCTCGGCTACCGGAACCAATTCTATAGCTCCTTTCTACGGCATAAGTAACACCTCTTGTCGAAGAATGTGAAGGCAGGGTTTTATGGTATGCACCGGAAGAATGGAGTTAGGGGAACACTTGGAACTCCAAGGAGTGGCCCATTCGCACCGTGTCCAACACCAAACGGTCTGTTGTGATCTTGCACCACTCGTCCACGTGTAGTGCCACCCTGCCCCCCTGCAAACTTTCCCCATGATAGTCATTGCTGTGGCTTAGCCTGCATCCCTCTGGAGGAAGAGGCCTGCCCCGCTCTTTTCCTGGACGCCTGAAAATCTCTACTTTTTTGCATCAACTGTGCTGACCTCCTATACCCCTGAGAGGAGTAACCTGATCGCCCATAGCCTCGATCTCTGGGGGACGCAAATTGAGTATTTCCCGATCCCCCACGAAAGGGACGAAACGAGCGCCCACTCTGCAAGGCTCCTAACGACTTGGCAGTCTCAGAGTCCTCTTTCATACCCTTAAGGGTCTCATCAATTTTCTCCCCACACAACTACTCCCCCTCGCATGGCATGTCCAGAACTTTATAGTGCACCTCTGGGCGAAAGTCTGTGCACTTAAGCCAAGCCTGTCGACGCAGTACTACGCCGTTGTTGATCTGTTTAAAGCCAGATTCTGCCAAGTCCAGCCGCAATGTTAATGCTATGATTGGATGCCTCCTCCCCTTCACGTACCAACATCATAGCCGCTTTAAGCTGTTCCTCCGGTAGAACCAATGCCACATCTCACGATCCTAGCAAGCCATGATTGCTAGAGAATTGGCCGCCTTCACCGTTGTCACTCCCACGGTCAAAACCTTCTTACCAAAGGCATCTTGTCTCCTGGCCATGTTATCAGGAGGGGTGGTACATTTGTGCTGACTCCTGGCTTTTCGGCTAGCAGCCGCTGAAACTACAGACTCAGGAGTTGGCTGTAAAACCAGGCACTTCGGTGCCGATTCCAGGGCCTTAAACTTCTTCTCCAGCCTCCCTTTGATAGCTGGTTCAGAAAAGGAGTGTGGCATCGTACGTAGGCCCTTCTGCCACACGTGGTCCAGGATTGGCACGGAGAACACCGCTTTTCGTCTCTTGCCCATGTGGTCAAACAGGAAGCACTCCTTCGCTCTTCCTCAGGAGCCAACCCAAACTCTGCACATGCTTTAGCCATCATTGCATGAAACGCCCCCACATCATCAGGAGGGGGAGGCTAAGCCGGACTACGAGGTGGTTCCATTTCAGTGTCCGAATCCCACGCCAGGTCTCTCGAGAGCGACGACGAGCCATCGGACATGGTGTCCCTAGGCCCACTGTCCGATTCAGAATCCGGTAGCTCACCCTGCTCAGGGTGGGAACGTGGGCGATCTTTGGGCACCTGTAGGGGTGAATGCAATTCAGCCGAAGCCGTAGAACGGGGAGGAACATCTGCAGCATAGACGGTAGGCCCCACCAGAGCTATGTGCAGTGGAGGTAATCTGGAATCCAGTTGGTTCAACAGAGATTGTAACGTGGACAGCACCTGGATCCCCCATCGTCCTCCGCTTCCGATGCAATTTCTTGCTGTAGAATAGTGTCTAGTAGACTAGAGTCAAAAGAAGAAGCCTGCCACACCTCCCTCATCAGTAACAAGTTGCTCGACAACGACAGTATTGGGTCTCTTTTTCGTATCCGGAGCCGTAGACATCACAGTCGACGACGGTATTGAAGTTGACAACAGGATTGTCGACGACAGGACTCCCGACGACGACGATGCAGTAGGAACTACAGCCTGCGGTGCAGATGTCTCAGGCGATCCCGCCTGCTTGGCCCCACGGGACCGATGTTTTGAGGACTCTACTGGAGGAGGGCTTGTGATGGTCACCTGAAGAGGAGGGTCTCGACGAAGAGTCTTTCTTGGCCTTCAACTGAGACTCCTTCTTACTTCCAGATCCTCGTGACTGGTCTAACCAACCATGCTTGGACGAAGACTTCCCTTTAGACAGATGTTTACTTGAAGAGGGGCAACCACTCTCACCGACCACTGCGACACGCCGGGACTTTTTAGCCGGAGGCTCAGCTGATGCTGACCGGCGATGGTCTGCCACTTGGGCTGGCCTCTCGGATGCCAAGCTACGCACCGAGCCAACCTCCGAGGAAGGGTAGGTACATTCATTCAGCCAGCACACCAACCACCGATTGCGGTCCTTAAGCGTCTTTTGGGAGAATCCCTTACAGATCTCACAAGATTCAGCCGAAAGATGGGGGTAGGGGCAATAAAGGCAGTCCATGTGCCCGCCCCCCTCATACACTTTCTGCAGCCCGCAGGTCGCACAGGGCAGGAACAACGATTTTCCTGAAGACATCTTCACCAAACGCACCAACACGTGTAGAAATTACAACGAACGTGAGGTAATCCCAACACTTTGGAGACGGTTGAAATCTGAAGGGAAGCCGCGGGGGCGGGGCTATTTATACGCTACGTCCTATTGGTGGTGGCTAAAGCACCCAAAAAGGACATTGATAGGACACTGAAGTGTCGAAGATTTCCATAGGAAAACGCTAAGTTAAAATGACCGAGGTTCCCAGCCTGACGAGGGGGAATATTCACAGCATGTGAATCCATGAAAGATCCAATGCTGGAGCAGGGGAAATTCCCTTGCAAACTCTTCAGAGATAATGGCGCACTAACTACACATGCTCACAAAGTGGCTTACCTTGTTATTTAGTTGCGTAAATGGACAATGTTTGCACGAAAGCCAACCATTTCCGCACTTTGAGGAAAATAATTAGAGGGAACGTTGCACTTAGTGCAGAAATCCAAACTTATTTATACTCAACAAATATAAGACCCAACAAACAACATCTAAATAATATACTGTATTTTTACATGTATGAAGAGGGAAAAGGAAATGTAGACCACGCTTGGACCATTTGTCTTCAGTGTCCCAACAAAAGGACAAGTTACTTACCAACTGAAACGTTCTTTCGATTGGATGTTGCTCCCACGTATTCCTCATCTTAGATATTTTGTCTCCCAGCTCCGCTGAAAAAGTTTTCCGGAGGGCGCTTTGCTCGAACCCGCGGAGTTGTAGTACCTCGAGGGCCACTGTCGAGCATCAATGTCATTTGCAGTATAAAGGGCTCAAGCGCACCTGTTAGCTCAGTTCTGATTTTACGGTGTTAATGGTCGCATCAGTTGATCAGGTTTTCAAAGTCCTTTGGCTCTTAAGGAAGTTCAAGTGCAACTGGCGTGAACTGTACGGAGGGGTAGGTTGGGAGGGTCAATGAGGAATACGTAGGAGGAACATCCAGGCAAAAGAACATTACAGTTGGTAAGTAACTTTTTCTTCAAATGAATTGTGTCCTTCCATGTATTCCTCATCTTACATAGGCCCCCAAAGCAGTAAGAAATTGGAGAAGGGAGTACCAGAAATTTCAATCATGGACTGAATGAAGGATGGCTTTTGCAAATAAGCCTCCTTGATATGATGTAGAGGCCAAGCAGTAATGCTTCACAAAAGTGTGCATTGACAACCAGGTGGCCGCAGCACAAATATCCTGCACTGGAACACCCCGCTGAAGAGCCATGGAAGTTGCCATGCCCCTGGTTGAATGAGCCCTTAGCCCATCTGGAGGCTCCTTCCCAGCAAATTTGTAGCACTCTGAGATTGCTAGAATTATCAACCTGGATAGAGTTTGCTTAGACACTCCAAGGCCCAATTTGTGTCCAGTATATCCAACAAAAAGTTGGTCACATTGTCGTAAATTTGCTAGTCTAGAAATATAGAGAGTCCTTTTTGGGTCCAGTCTGTGCAGTCTCTCCTCCTCTTTACTTGCATATGGAGGAGGGTAAAAATAAGGTAAGGTAATCTTCTGTGACAGGTGGAAATCAGAGGCTATTTTAGGTAAGAAGGATGGTTAGACCTTTAGAATGACCTTGTCCCTATGGAGAATGGTGTGAGGAGGCTTACAAGAGTGCCTGAAACTCACTCACCCTGCGGACTCATGTTATAGCCAATAGCAACATTGTTTTCAAAGTGAGGAGCCTTAAAGGGCAAGAATGTAAAGGCTCAAAAGGGGCACACATTAGAAACTTTAAAACTAAATTTAAATCCCAGGTGGGAACCTGAAAAGGCATTGGAGGGTACACATTTCTCAGTCCTTTTAGAACCTGGGTAACTAAAGGCATTTTAAAATAAGACACCTCTCCCGAGGTGCGCTTGAAGATAGATAGCGCTCCTAAGTATCCTTTAATAGTGCCAACTTGGATCCCCAAATTGGCTAAGTGTAAAAGGAAAGAAAGTACTGTCGGAGTATTACATAAGAATGGGTCCACATTCTTATCCCTGCACCAAATAGTGAACTTGTTCCAACGACACCGATACAGGGATTTTGTTGCTGGCCTCCTGGCTGAAAGCAAAATCTCCATTACGTAATCCGGGAAGTCCCAATCCTTATATCTCAGCCTCTCAGAAACCAAGCGTGTAGGCCAAGTGTCTTGACCTCTGGATGGAGAACCCGACATTCCTCTTGCGAGAAAAGATCCTCCGATTGTGGAAGACGTATTGTAGGGCAGATGGACATGTCCAGAAGGTCCGGGTAGCACATCCTCCTGGCCCAATCCGGGCTAATTAGGATCATGGTTTTCCTGAACTTTCTCAACCTCCTGATTACACGAGGAATCACAGGGACTGGAGGAAACGCATATAGGAGTGGAAATACCCAGTCAACCATAAACACGTCCCCTAGAGCTCCTCCTGGGGGAAATTCCCTTGAGCAGTACAGTTTGCACTTCTGGTTGGCCCCGGTCACGAACAGATTCACTTGAGGGGTTCCCCAAAGGGCAAAGATCTCCAGAAGGACTTCCTGAGCTAGTTCCCACTCGTGGGAGACTGTGCTCTGCCTGCTCAGAGTGTCCACCGCCGTGCTCTGCTCTCCGGCCAGGTGAACGGCCAACAGAGAGATTTCTTATTGCCTTGCCCAGAACCAGAGCTGCATTGCCTCTCTGCACAGTGGAAGTGATCTTACGCCTCCTCTTTTGTTGGGGTAGTACATGGCCACTGTGTTGTCTGTCATTATTAGGACATTCTTTCCCCGAACAGAGGGCAGAAAGGCATTCAGCGCTAGTCTGATTGCCCTCAGCTCCAAAAGGTTGATGTGTAGTTTGGACTCCGATGCAGACCAACGACAGCTGATCGTCAGATCGTTGGTGTGGGCTCCCCACCCTGTGAGTGAGGCGTCCGTCACTACCGTTATCTCCGGCCATGGTTGCCAAAAACGTTCTCCCTTGAGGATATTTTCCTTGCAAGCCCACCATAGAAGATCTTGAGCCACTCTGGCTAGGACTTGCAGAAGATCTGACATCTCCCCCGAAAATTGGGACCATTGAGTCCTGAGGGCCCACTGAAGGGATCTCATTCTCAATCAGGCACCAGAAAAATGCAGAATGCCATGAGGCCCAGCAACCTTAGAAAATCGAAGGCCGGCAGATGTTGGGCATTCTGAAACTTTGTTACCATCTGCAGAATGTGGTAAGCTCTCTCCTCAGGAGGCAAGGCTTTCCCTGAGGAAGTATCCAGGACGTCTCTGATGAATTGGAGTGGAATCATTTGTGACTTCTTGTAATTGAGGGAGAAGCCCAGTCTGTGTAAGAAGTGGCAGTTCATGGTCAGACATTCCTGGGGTCGTTCAGGTTAACTTGCCCTGATTAGCCAATGGTCCAGATAAGGGTAGACGTGAATCCCCCCTCTCCTGATACTTGCTGCCACTACAGCCATCAGCTTGGTGAAAACCCTTGGGCGGAGGTCAGCCCAAATAGCAGAAACTGATAGTGAGAACCGCTAACCACGAACTTCAGGTACTTTCGGTGCTTGAGATGGATTGGCACATGAGAGTAATCATCCTGAAGGTCCAACAAAACCAGCCAGTCCTGATGCTGAAGAGCCTGAAGGATCTGAGAAACGGTCACCATCTTGAACTCGTCTTTCCTGAGGAATTTGTTCAACTTTCTCTTAATCCTCCGTCCTTTTTGGGAATGAGAAAATATGCGGAGTACTAATCCTTGTTCCTCTCCGCTACAGGTACATGTTCTATTGCACCTTTCTCTAGCAGGGTTGAAATCTCCTGCACAAGGAAACGGTCTGGAATTTTGACAGAATTGGCACCCGGTGGATGATCTTGAGGTCTTTGATGAAAAGGAAGGCAGTAACCATGTGGCACTATCTCTAGCGCCCAGGCATTTGACATAATGCCCTGCCATTCGTTCAGATACTGTGTGGGTGAAGACCTCGGAGTGGCTTTGCAGCGGCTGCAGAAGCGGCTGAGGAGGAAGTACCCACTGCTGGGGCTTGTCTAGCACTTTTCCATCTTCCACCACGAGAGGGTTTTCTGTGTTGGCCTCTTTGACTGGCATGTTCCTCCCTCTTCCAAAAGAGGAGTAGAAACGAAAGGGACGTCACCTCCAGGAAGATGACCCTGCGTAGGAGTGTTGCTGAGGCTGTTTTATAGCGGCGCCAAGTGATTTAGCTGCCGCTTTCGAGGTCTACAGCTTCTCCAAGCTCTCGTCCGCCTTTTTGCAGAACAGCCTCAAGCCGTCAAAGGGCATATTGAGTAATGAGGACTGCACAGCAGGCGCAAAGCCAGATTTCCTCACCCATACAAATCTGCGTAGGACCGTGCTAGATGCCATGGACCTGCTTACACCATAAGCAGTGTCCAGTCCTCCATAGCCTCCTTTCCATCTTTCACTATCGCCAGGAAACCATCCCATTCCTCACCCTCCGGGATGTGTTCAGCCACTGATGTCATACAGTCCCACAGGGTGTATGTAAATCTTGCCAAAGTGCAAGTTACATTTGTGGATTTAAGGGCCATGCTGCCCGAAGAGAAGACTTTCCGGGCCCAAGCATCAACTTTTTTGTCATCCCCGTCAGGTGGTATCGAAGGATAAACTGACTGCCTAGTGGAGGTTGCAGCTTGTACCACCAAGCTCTCTTGCGAGGGATGCTTAGACAGGTACTTAGGATCTGATGAGGATGGCCTGTACTTCCCACAAACATTTTATTTACTGCAGGCCCAGAATCTGGGGTATCCCAAGTTGCCATCACCCTTTTTTGCAGTGCCTTATGGTAAGGGGGGACAGGGTCCCTTTGAGGTCCCTCATTAAGGATGTCAGTCATATCGTCCTTCCTAGTAGAATCTTGGGTAAGCTGTTTTCCATCCCATGAAGTCAATGACTCTTCCCATTAGGTTTCTATACCCAGGATCTGCATGATCTGCAGGGTCTAGCCTATCAAATTCTACTTCATGGGAAGTATTTAGGCCACTAGCTATCTGAAGGCAGTCATAAAGATCAGCCATTTTAGAATTTTGGTCTACTAATTCCTCAGGAACCTCCTTGGTTCCAAATCTAAACCCAGCTGAAGTAACATCCTCTTCAGTGGACTGTTCCTCGTAAATAGAGGACATAAATCTGAAAAATTCTTGCCTGAGTTGAGGATTGAAGATTTTTTCTGGTAAAGGGGCGGCATTGACCTAGGCTTAGACAAAGGCATTGATTTTGGCATCGGGATTAAAGAATGTCTCGACAAAGGCATTGATGGTATGGACGCTGGCTTCAACGTTTTTGAAGGAGGCTTCAACATCGTTGAGGGAGGCCTCGACACTGTCGCAGAAGGTTTCGACGCCATCTTCGATGGCGGCCTCGGCGCTGTCGTTGAAGGCTGCGTCGAGTCGATATTTGACTTCGACAAGGATGCCATTTTGTCCTTGGTTACCCCCAATTTATGCACCAGTGGTTTTACTCTTTTTTCATGAGGTGTCACAGAACTTTCCTCCAATGACACCCTCGACTTTTTGTCGGATCTCGCGTGCTTAGTTTTTGATCTCCCTCTGTCACCTTTGGAGTGGGCAGGGGCATGCTCTTCACGCTGCTTTTTCGAGGGTGTCTGGCCCGCTTTCTCAAAAACGTTAAGCATTAAAGCCCTAAAGGTCTCCCATTTTTTAGGGGAATCATGCTTGAGAGGATAGGAAATAACCCTTCTCTCAGACGAGGAGGAAGAAGATCTATGACGTTGTTCTTCGATTTTTTGGATGAAGATGAGGAGGATTTCCTCGAGCGACTCTTAGACCTCGATCTCCTCGACCCGTGTCGAGACTTTCCACTCGACCCACCTGAATCTCTTTGCCTTTTCAAAGACTTATAAGATTCCTCCCCCACCGCCAGCTTACCTTTCCGTTCCTGAAGAGCCTTACTGGACATAGCCTGACAGGAACCACATTCATCGACCCGATTGTCAGGGTTCAAACACCAAAGGCAATTATGAGGAGGGTCGGTAATCGAAATTTTTCTACCAAACTTTACACATTTTTTAAAACCTGTCTTGGGTGTGGTTGGAGTCGATGACTAGGACATTTCGTCGAAGAAAAACTAATGTGCTGTTTTGTGACACGAAGCAGTGCTTGGAAAAACTGAACTGAGCAAAGGGGCGTGGCTCGAGCCCTTTATACTGCGGATGACGTTGACGCTTCACGGCAGCCCTGGAGAGACTACAACTCCGCAGCTTCGAGCACAGCGTCCTCTGGTGAAAATTCTTTCAGAAGCAGCAGAGCTGGGAGACAAGATATCTAAGATGACGAATACGTGGGGGGACACAATCCATTCGAAAAGCTTGATCTTTCTCCAGACATTGCACAATATTAAATAAATCTAGATGTCGTCAGGGATACAGCAAGTCTCAAGTGCACAAGTAGAGGGTTAGAAGGTGGCGACATACAAAGAAGAGCAGCTTCCTGGTCATCTATTTGTTAGCTTTAAGATTTTCCAGTAACATGGCACTGCATGCCTCGGTGTGGGTTCATCAGGCAACATTTATTTTCTTAAGTAATTTTGCTTCAAGGAGTTGAGGACTTAGTAAATGGTACACAGAACATTTAAGCAACTGCTTTCTTTCGGTGTGGGGGTGACATTGGTCATGTTTACAGGGAATAGACCAGACATGCAGCAGAAAGGAAGACTGTCTTAAGGGAGCATAAAGGGTAAAGTCGGCTTTGAGTGAGGGAGGCATTACTCCTTTGAAGGGGAGAAACAACAAGGGCTTGAACTGTTGAGCAGAAGCTGCTGGGTGGGAGGAAATGTTTGATTTTCCAGTAGAAGATCAGTTAGTTGCTCCTTGATTTCACTTCACTTTTATCCTTGATGGAGAGAATCAGATATACGTTATGCCCATAAATGTTGCATTCGTGAAAACACAGTGAGGAAACCCATTCTCAGGTAAAGCCAAGCATTGAATAGTGGCTGAGGATAGCTTGAGAAGCACACAATTAGTATTTATGGGGTTCACTTTGAGATACTAATCTTTATATCTAACTAGGATAAAAGCAACTTGAGTTAGAGCTGTATGGCACACTGGTGTAATGAGATGCCTTGCTTCATGTGGAATGCTGCAAGGAGGGTAAGAGGATCTGCTAAGCCCATTTTGAAATTGCAGATGCTGCTAGATTTCATCTGATGAATGAAGAATTAGTTGATGGTGGATTTTTGGATAGTGTGTGGGTTGACAGGAAGGGAGAGAGAATATCGATGCAACCTCCATTTAAAAGTCACTAACTATGAAACATACTCTCCAAACCCAGTGGTTATCAGGAGTTAACATTTCCCAACTTAAATGGTACTTGGTTCATCAACCTTGGAATGATTAAGGACCAACTCAACCTTGCCAAGATTCTAAACTGCAGATTAAACACATATGCCCGAGCAGCAGCTAAACCCAAATGGCTGTGAAATTCCTTAAAACCAACAAGTAAGCTGTTGCAATGCTTAGTGAGGTCCATACCATCGCCATGAAGGTGAAAGAGATTCAGTCACTTCATGACAGAAGACAGATGGCGGGGAGGGAGCAATAAAGCTTGAATAGCCACTGCTGAGAAATTTGATCCACTTCAGAGTAACCGATGCAGTGAGTTTACAGCAGTGCACAGATGTTAAGACAGAATTTAATTTCTTGGGAATCTGCCTCTTCTTTTTTGGGGGATCGCTGGCCTGTGTTTGTTACCAGGAGGGACTTCTACTGAAGATCCCCTACCATTGTAATCCTTTTTGACCCTTAAGAATATATCTTCCCACGGTAGCCCATAAGGCTCCTGGGGTACGGGTGCTTTCTAAGCTCCTTCATTTTGTCCTTTCATCACCCGACACTGGTTTAAGGGAGTAGGCTGGTGGCAGCTGTTCCAACTGTCGTTGGTTCCAGGACGCAGAAGGTCTAATGGTTTACTTCAGTAATCAAATGGTCTCCTTGGTGACAAATATCACATTTGCTACAACCTCAGTGACAGGATGACCCATGAAACCACCTTGAGAAACACATTTTTATAATTCTTCCCCATTTGCAGAAGCGGACCTCCGCAAGGATCATCCTTTAAAAAACAAAATTCACCACCTCCCAAGGACATATACATTACAAAGAACACCAACTCTGATCACCTCACACTCATGCCATCTTTACCAACATCATTAATGGCTCCATCTCAAAAGGTACTGCGCTTCAGGACATGAAACACCATTATCACACAGCTGTTGAAGGAATAGACTCTCTGCCCTACCATGCATCCAAAGGCCTTGAAACTGGTTAACTGTTCACTCTCCCACCATTTAGAGGCAAACAACCTACAGAGTGACTTTTAATTGGTTTTAAGTCCTTGAATGAGCACAAAAACCACTCTTGAATAGAAGATATAAACATTTCATACCCTGTGACAAAGGGAATGCCGCCCCTCTAATAAGTCTGGACCTTTCAGAAATACTCAATATGTTTTTTCTTGATCGCCTTGCAACGTGTCATAGTGCAGAGCCAATCATCACGCTGTGTGCACCCTTTCACAGACACTGCAATCATCAAGTCAAATTGAGCACAAATCTCTCCAGTCCTACCAACATCACTTGTGGACATCAAGGACTAGCTTTCTCTGTCCTCAAACATTTACATGGCCCACATAATCAAAGACCATAGCACTGGTTTCCAGATGTGTGTTGATGACAACCAGTTTCAGTCAGGGGATTGTCATTGGCATGCAAACAAGTCCAACACTGGATGCAATCAAATTGTGTATAACTCAATAGAGAAAAAATTAATAAAACAGATCCGGGTTATGTGCCCAATAAACCTTTCCCATTAGCAGCTGCCTGCACACCACCATTTCGCCACCTTCACACCCATTTAGAAATCCTGCATTTTGGGAATGATATTGGACAGTGTCCTCCCCATTGACAACCAAGTAAATGCACCTGTTAAATATATCTCCTATCCTCTCCATCAGCTCAAAAAGGGTATAAGTGATTTCATTAGCAGAAATCACTGACTGACAATTTACTTAATGGTAGTTACTACCTGCCATTTCTTTTCTATTAATGGAGTGCCCCGCCCATTACCATCTTGCTACACCCCTTATCCATACTCGACGCCAATACCCTCCTACCCCATAAGATATACTCTATCTATTTAACTGCGACAAAGTAACCATTGCAAAGTAATTTTCTACTCAGTAATTTCTGTCTATGTAACAAAGGTACACTCTCAAAACAATGCTCCTCTTTCTACAGCTCCTGTAGTCTTTGCAGTGTTTACCACTTTTCTAGATAACTGCAACAACATTTACACAGGACATTCAGAGAAGCAATTTACAAACCACAAGCAGCCCAAAAGATAGGCCAGGGAAGGATACCTTCTTTGGCTTCTAACACTCATTAAGGACAGATTATGTCCTGGTGTTGAGTGATTGGGGCGAGGTAGAGGAGTTTTCAGTCCTTGATCGTGTGGACAGTGACCACAAACCACTAGCTATAAAACTAAGATGGCAGTGTAAATTGGCAACTAGAACAGTGACTTCAGGGGCAATCGACATAGCTGGAAACAATAGAAGGGTTGTCAAGATGTGCGCCCTGAGGCCTATGGGCATGTTGGCGCATTACAAGAATTAAAAAAAAAAAAATACATTCTGACCCAAGGGCTTAAACATTCTATATAACACTCAATACTGCCTTTTATTGAACACCTATGTGACCCCAGCAGGGGGGTAAACAAGGTATTGGATGATTTCGATTGTTTGATGCACGAACTTGGTTCTCCAGCTCAGCAACCCTTTCCAAGCAGAGAAAGGGGCAGAAACCTGTATGGTTTGATAATTCCTGCAGGCAGATCAAAAATGACCTAATGACTTACCTTGCTGGCAGGGGGAAGGTGAAGAAGGAGATCTTGCAAGTCAAAAGGGTGTGCATATAAAAATGCAGTGATGTCTAGGAAAGTGGAATTTCTGAAATCCCAAAGGGAAGCCTTAAGAGAAGCTGCCCTTAACAAGGAGGGCAAGACCTTCTGGGCTCTGGTATCAGAATGCAAGGAATGCAAGGAGAGAAACGATAATACGCTGCACTGTACGATCACTGAAGCAGAATGGATTTCTCATTTTTGTGGTTTATAACATGAGGTGACATTGACCTAGCAGGCTCGACAGAGGCAGGTCAGCTGTTTAAAGACAGTATCAGGCTGTCTATTGTTATCACCACAGTAGCAGTTAAAAAAAGCCTTCTCAAATTCTAAAGGGAGGAAAGCACCTGGGCCGACAAAATGCTGATTGACAATCTGAAGGATGAGCCAAAATGTGGGTACCAAGCCAAGCAAGGTCTTTCCAAGCAGCGGCTAGCTGCAATTGTATCCTGGAATCTTGGCGAAAGGCAGATATGGTACCCATATATAAAAAAGGGGGAAGATAACTACAGGCCTATTTCACCGCTTGATGCTACAGGAAATGTATTCACCAGGGTGGTATTACAACACTTGCAGGAGTGGGTAACGAGTAATGGGTTGATTTCCCATCTCCATGCTAGATTTCAAAAAGGTCTTTCGCCTGCCAACTATAACCCAGAATTTTACTGTGCTGAAACGTATGCAGGTTTATGTTGTGTTGATTGACCTCCAGACAGACTTTGATAGTGTACCAAGGGCTCAGCTATGGCAGATTCTCTTGATGCGGGGGGCTCCCGGCTGATCTAATATCCCTGTGTTGTACTCCATTGGGTCTACTGGTGGTTTGGAAACGCTTGCAGACCCTCCACCTCTGAAGAAATTATACTTTCTTCCTGAGAGCACGGCTTGCAGGGTAGAAAAACCTGTTAGGCCAAGGGCTCAGGCAAAAAGGCGGGATACAGAGCAGAGCTAGAGGGAGGAAAACAAGGCAATGATTACACACTGTTGTTCTTATGATGGCTAAACACGTCACTCTCCCTCTTCCCCAATACCCACAAGCTTACCTGTGGTGATCCCGTGAATGGTGGTACACCTACTTGTGATAAAGCACAAGATGCCAACAAGAGCAATGATCCTATCCGAGGCTGGAATAGTCCGGAAGAAAAAAGGGCACCAGCGTAGTTCTTGAAGAAGGACTGGGAATTCCCTGACCCGGGCGGAACGAGGGCACAACTAGGGGATAAACAAATATCAATCCAGAAGAACCAAGGGTCCAAATCCGGGAGTAGCAAAATGCAACTCCCTGGCCGCTGCTCTTGCATATACGTGTAAATTAATCAGAGCAAGCAAACAATTTCTTTCCACTAACAGTTGCCTAATTCTCTCTAGAGCCCTCATACTCTCTAAATTGGATTATTGTAATGCCATGTATATTGGTGTGAGTAAACATATCATCCAAAAAATACAGGTACTCCAGAATAACGCCTTGAGAGAAGCACCAAAGATTAATAGAAAGGAACACATTTCCTCCACCAGGAGAAAATACAAATGGCTATCTACTTTCGACAAAATTCGACTCAAAATTGCCACCCTTACCTATAAAAGTCAAAATAATAAAGCACCGCCATATCTAACTGATAGGATCATCAGAAAAACATCCCACAGACCTACCAGTTCAGCCAACTCCAACTTCTTCCTAGTACCACGCTTCAAACTATCCACCATTGGGGGACACAGCTTCCCAGTTAAGGCAGCTCAACTATTGAACTCCCTGCCTCCTTGCCTAAGGGAATATCAATCCTTCGCCAAATTTAGATAGAACATGACTGACTGGCTGAAACAAAATGACAAGTAAATTGCCATGCTATAGCCATACCATAGCTACCTTTACTACGCAGATGCCAGCCCTAGTATTTTGCTAACCATTTTCTTGACTGTTAATACTCTTCCTCACTGTACATTCTTCTGTATATTGATTTGTTTACTGTGTTTTAGTCCACATTGGACACTTACTCTGTATATTACCCCTATTACTCTGTATTTAGTCTCATGTAAATGACGCTGTCCTTATCCCTGATGTACTTCATGTACCTATGTAACTAAGCTGAACGTATTCTTATGTCTTGCGCCCTGATGCCCCAGGGTCTGGCGCGCACTATAAATACATTTTTTAAAAAAACAAACAGGACACCACCCCTCCAATTCAGCAGAGCGTCCAGAAAGGTAAGGGGAGTGTAGCCAGGGATAGCAGAAAAACCAAACACCATCCTTCCTAATCAGCAGAGCGTCCCAGAAGGTAAGGGCAGTGAAGCCAGAGAATGCGAGACCAGGGCGAGCGCAGCTGAAACCCTCACTGGTAAGAGGAAACCCTTACAGAGTAACACAGAGGGGGTTTCTGGGTGCGTCAATCATACCTGTAGGGCGGAAAGATGGAAGCGCTCAAGTCCCCGAGAGCAAAAGTGTTCAGGGGTCTCCCTATGATTCAGGGAGCGTGACAGAGACAGCCGGGAAGCAAAGCAGAGGGAGTCCAAAAGCAATCCGTTAGCAGCCGGAGGTCAAAACACATGCAGGGCAAAATCACTGTAGCGTCAAGACAAAAACGAAGTTCACAAGGAGGGTCAAAGGCAGACAGAAATCCAGAAACCAGGTAACAAACATCAAAGGTCAACAAACAAAACGCTGCTCGTCGTAGGAACTGTTTAGGAGCACCGGCATTTAGGGGGGCATGGCCTAAGTAGGAAGCAGGTCAGAATGAGGCATGAAACGCGGAAAACAAGCGTTCCATGGCGTACAAAGTGCTAATCCTGCTGGGAAATGTAGTGGCCTACAGGTGCCGATGGACCCGTTGCTGCAGGCGCCAAGGAAGACGCCAGGTCCTGTCCCCGGACGCGCGAGAGGTACGTGAAACCCTTGTAGTCATGACACCCTGATTGCCAAGCTTTATTCCAATAACTCAGCAGTAGTGAGGTGGGGGCCACCAGGGGAAACTACCAAGCATTTCCAGGTTAACAGAGGTGTGCAGCAGGGATGTGTCCTTGCCCCATACCTGTTCTGTCTTTACATCAACAAAATGATCCTAGTACTTGTGGCAGAGTGTGCCATAGGTGAGTTGGACCCCCCCCTGACTCCCACAAACTTGGAACTGATGTGTATCCGGCGTTATTATGCGCTGATGACTCAGTCCTGCTAGCCACCTCGCCTATGGGGCTCAAAAAAGGTCTGGGGTGTTTTAAAGCTAAGTGTTCACAGCTGGGTCTGACGCTTAATAGGTCAAAGACTAAGCTCATGGTGTTCAAACAGAGAAGAACTAAGCCTGTGGACCTTTGCCTGGTGGTTGATGGCACTGTACTAGAACAAGTTACACACTAGGACTACCTAGGGGTGAGGTTCACAGATACAGGCCCAAGGGCACACAGACAAGTAGGTCACAAACCATCCTTGAAAGGAATGGTGATGGCATTAAAACATTTTTTGTCTCCCATGGTGAGGGAGCAGTGTCACCAGCGATTGACATTTATGCTATCCAGACCCTACCAGCTGTACTTTATGGAGCGGAGATTTGGGATCACATTAAGTGTCCCAATCTAGAAACAGCAGAAAACAAATTTCTGAAAAAATTACTCAGACTACTGTATAGTTTCCCTAATGCCCCGCTTCACAAGGAATGTGGCCAAGAGCTATCCCAACCAAAAAAGTTTATGAATAGAATATGGTCACTAGCACCCCCAAAACCTCCATCAAATAAAGTAAAGCAGACTTACCTTCATAGCTTTGACGAAGAAGTCGGAGAAATGAAGAGAAACCAAACAAAAATAATCAGAGGAAACTACAAAGCATGGATAAAGAACCATAAAGTTCTCCTTCATCAAAGAGATGGGGAGCAAATGTTAAAACTAGTTTCAGACACATCCTCAAGAAGCTTCTGGTCGGCGATACGAGAGCTCGACTCCCAAACCCATAGCACGCTATGTAATCTGGTGTCTGAAAAAAGATGGACAGAGCATTTGACAAACAGTTTTGGGAAAAAATTAAAAGAAACAGAATGCGTGCCACTAGACAAGGCGTGGAAACTGCGAATAGAAGAGAATGAAATTATGGAGGTAATATCCAAGGCCTCAACATCAAAAGCCGCAGGTCCCAACGGCCTCACCTACCAGGTACTCAGAAAAAAACCACCACTGTGGGCAAAACTATTAAAAGGACTTTTCTCTGAGATCCTACAGCAAAAGAGCTTTCCCCCTTCCTGGAAGACAGCAGTGACAATACCATTCTTCAAGGAGGGGGATACACTGAATCCCTCCAATTACCACCCTATCGCCCTCCTGGATATCGAGAGTCAAATATTCATGAGACATTTGTTAAATGAACTCTTGATATGGGTAGAAAAGGAGGAGGCACTGTCCAGATGCCAAACTGGGTTTAGAAAAGGCCCATCAACGGCCCTGAACGGAATTATACTAAACCTAGTGAGCAAAAAACCAATGGCCAAGGGAGGAACACCATTATTCGGGGCCTGGATAGACTTGTCCAAAGCCTTTGACCAAATCGACAGATCAAAGCTTTGGCACAAACTGAGAAAAAAGGGGATCCCAGAGACACTCCTGTCAATGTTAATGGAACCCCATAGAGGAACTAGCGTGAGGGTACGATTGGACAACAAGGGCCATTTATCAGATTCAGTGGAAAGAGGGGCAAGACAAGGATGCTTGGGGGCACCCACATTCATTAACCTATTCCTAGCCGATGCAGGGGAACATCTGAATCCGGCTGCGTTGGCTAGCCCAGAAATTGGTGCTAAAAAAATATTCTGGTTGGCCTACGCGGTCGACATTGTTCTGCTTGACAGAACTGCTATCGGCTTACATCGACTGTTGAACAGTCTGAGCAAATATGCGAAGGAAAATGGGTTGATAATAAACCCCAAGAAGTCTAAAATACTGGTCTGTAAACATCCAAGGATTTTTTTTTTCAAGCAATGGGCTCTAGATGGACAGAAAATTCCACGAGTAGAAGAGCTGACGTACCTAGGCTATAAATCTATGCAAGTCCAGCTATCCACAAAGCAGAAAAAGATCTACTCTCCAAAACACTCTCCTTAATTCCCCATTTAATCAAAATTAGAGGGATATACTGCAAATTCTCAGTGGTCCCAATGATAAAATACTATCTGGTTAAGATAGTGCCAATATTATTATATGGCCTAGAAGCTAAACCACAATTGTGGGACCTGAACTGGGCGAAAGTGGAGGGCAGAATCTGGAAGAAAGCTTTAAATCTGCCATGGAGTACGTCAGGAGGACAGTTGAGATTTGAATTGGGACTAAAATCCCTGAAATGCGTTGCAGAATGGAAGTTGGTATCCCTCTACAGGGAAATCGCATATCCAAAAAATCTATATGAGGAGATCAAAAAACACCATAACCAACTGAAATCTGGGATCCTGCAGGGACTAGAACAGAAACCAAAAAAGCACTATCCAGAACAGGTCGAAGCCTGGAAACATTGGAGAAAAACCCTCTGAAGATAAAAAAAAGAGCTGGAAACATTAGACTGGATAGAGACAGTCGGGAAAATAAGATCATCAATCCCTGAGAACACCTTCCTGGTCGTCGACAAGAAATTGTGAACCCTCCCTAGGTACCTAGAAACATTTCCGGACAAAAAGATCAGGAACAACTTTCTCAGAGCAAGACTAAATTTACTACCCACAAGGGAAATACTGGAAATGCGAAATCAATCTGAACGGGCAGTAAAATATTGTGAGAGATGTGCGATCACAAAGAACCAGTCCCTAAAACATTTACTGCTTGAGTGTAAAGGAACATGGGATCGAAGAGTAAAAATATTAGGAAGATTCGCAGAAAGAACGGATTGGCTGCTATCAGAAAACACTTGGCATAGAATAATAGCAGGTCATGAAACACAGCTCACAGCAGCAGTGGTAAGACTCCTTCAATCAATTAACCTGATGGACTGCAATATTTCAACTAAAAAGAAAGACTGAAGAAATGCACACCGTTCAGCACTAGTGGAAATTTAAGGATCAGCCAGAAAACTGGTCGGTGTAATAATAAAACAAATACATTAATATACGTATTACCTGGAGGGGGAGAAGGGTACTCAAAAGGCAATGAGTGAAACTGTTATTTCAGTATGAACTGACCTTAATGAACTGTGAGAGAGAAGGGAGGGAAGTTTGGATTCCAGAAAAGTTTCATCTTTTCGATTAGTACTTTCTTTTTTCTTCTTTTTATTTGTTCATTTCTTTTACTTTTATTCTCTCCCTCTCCTCATCTTCCTCTTTAGTTTTTCAAACTATTTTATCATCTACTTTTTTTAATTGTTTTAATTTATCATTCGAAACAAGCAAGATTAACTGAAAATGATTCATACATTTTATTGTGGAATGTTGAACATTAAATTGTAAAGGTTTTTTGTCTATTGTATATAGACTGTAAACCAAATACTATTAAATAAATAAAAAAAAGGAATGTGGCCTTGACCCTATTATGCACCAATTGGCATGGAAACTGCTTTTTTACTGGCTGAGACTCTGGGGGTCTCCTGCACTTGATAAGTACAAAGCTGCACATAAAGATCTGATGAATTACCCTGGCGGACGTTCACTCAAATGGTCGGCTCATGTTAGGCAAAATCTTAATTAGCAGGCATGGAAGAACTATGCCACGATACGGACAATCCTTGTGGTGGTTCCAAAGGAGACATTAAGCAATTAATTAAACATGAGATCCAAGAACATCTCATTGCATCAGGTCTCAATCTAAAGGTAGGGCTGGCATACCTCTCTGCAAAACCATTCTTGGGTGGAGAGAGAGATCTGGATCTGGTCTCCCCTGCTCGGCACGTAGCCTATTTCTGGAGTTAAGAACTGGTACACTACAGGTTGCGTCTGTCACAAGAGGATGGAGTGGTAGAAATACAGAAACCTGTCAAAAATGTGGTTTAGAGACCAAAACTGTTGTTCGTTTTTACTCTTTTCTGAGTGCTACTGCGATTTGAGGAAGATGTATTTGCTAGCTCCGTTTAGAAAAGCATTTGTGAAAACTACGAAAGAAGCAATTACTTTATGCAAATCTACAGCTGTAAAATGTATTTATTGTGTTTGGTTGTGTAGTATGTTGCCTTATTCCAATTGAGGTTCTCATGCTGGTCTTTTTAATTGCTTCTGCAGGCCATTTGATGATGATTATTTTATGAATTGTGCATTTTATATTGCAATTAATTTATATTGTCCATCATGAATTGATATTTTTTTTCCAATGTGTTGAATAACTTTACAATATATACATATCATAAATATACATGGATTACAAGAACATTCCATGTCATATTACAAATTACATTAAATTAACCACAATATTATATAATCAATATCCTTAAAAAATTGCCTAAAAACATGGAGAAAAACCCACAACCCAACAACATTTCCAATGGAACTAATCCAAAGTATAAAAGAGTATGATAATAAAAACAGAAACAATACAAAACAGTACACTAACACAGGACCAAAAAAAGAATTATTAATTAAATGGACTCCATAACAAAAGATAAATGTCTAAACGGTTTTTCTTCTTCAATGATACCTTCTCGAATTCAGATAGCATTTGCATTTCTACTATCCAATCTTCCACCATAGGCTTTTTTCTACTCTTCCAAACTCTTAAAATCAACTTAATAGCAATGATCAAAGCTTGATCAACCCATATATCAAATGCTCTTGTAACTAAACATCTTCCTCTGCGTATTAACAAAATCATGCTCGCAGCTGACCTAGGAATAACTTCATTTAGAGTGATATCTATCCTATCTAATACTTCCTTCCAAAAGTTTTGCACCCTCGAATAGTCCCAAAGTAAATGTAAAAAGAACCTCTGTTCCTGGTACACCTCCAACACATATTATCTAGAAGCGTAAACATATGCATTTTCTCTGGGGTCCAGTACAATCTCCCAATTATCTTTTGTTTTATGAGCCTTAAATTCATATCCATTTTCGATCTGGATCCCACTCTAAGCAAATCCTCCCATTCCTCTTCAGATATCTGCAAACCAACATCATTCGACCATACATCCTTCAATCTTAACCACGAATCTGCCTATTCTTGTCCCATATGCATACATTTCATATAAGTAGACACCCCATGTTGTACTCCATCAAAAAACTTGCAAATCTCCGGCTTCTCCTCTAAATCCCTATCAATCATACGCATCATCTGACAAATGAGATTACTTAAATCTGTGTAACGGTTCAATTCTCTCCTATCCAAGTCATATTTTCTTTTCAACTCATCAAAACTCAGAATCCTATTCCCTTCCAAACCAACTCTTACTTTAAGAATGCCTCTCTTAATCCAACTCTGCCAATGCAAACATTTGTTTTGGAACTGTATCACTTGGTTGTGCCATATGGAAGCATCATACCTAACCCCAAAATATTGATTGTTTTTCGTTAAACCATGGCACCAAGACATTCCTAGTCGCTATAATTGGCTGAAGCTTAATGTTTTTCCTTGAGACCTTTTCCATAGTATATTTGGCATCCAACGCGTTGGGTCTACAAATCTCCCTCTCCATTTCCAACCAAATAGGTCCTCCACCATCTACCTCACTAAAGTAATGCAAGCCCTTCTTAATAAGAAATCCATTATAGTATTTCTGGGCGTTACCTATACTAATTATGCAGATAACACCCAGATACTCATCCCCATCACTGCCGATCGCACCAGAGATAGCAAGACTATCAAATGACATTTACCTCATAATACAAGCCTGGATGATAAAGCACAGGTTTTGTCTTGACGACGAGAAGACAGAGCTGCTTCTCCTAGGATCACCTGGTAATTTAAAAAAACTTGACAACCTATTCACCTCTTTTAACATTGACAGCAACATAATTAAAGTATTCAAGGTATTTACATTAACTACGCATTATCCTTAACTAGACAAACCAATGCCATGGCCTCATCGTCCGCCCACACCTGTAAACTCATTGCTGATACCTACACCAGTGCCTCTGCCAAGTAAACTCTCACTGACATCCTCTTTGTCGTTCCGTCGCCAGACCTATGGACCCCTCATATGGGCTCTGTGCCCTCTCCTTTCTCCTCTTCTCCCATTAATGGTGGCACCAGTTGGGACGCCCGCCTGGCCTCCTTCCACTCCTCCAAGGTCATCATTAATGTATACTCGAATGGTACCGTCTTGGTCCAAGGCCCTCAGGCCAACCTTCACCTCTTTGCTAGACGCTTCACGCGCCTCATCAATTTCCTTTCTTCTCCTGCTGTCCCCTCTCCCCCTTCCTCTGCTACCTTGCCTCCCCCTTCTGCCACTTCCGGGGCTACCTTACCTTCTCCCACCCTCTCTGCCCCCTCATGGGCTCCCTCTATACCTCCGAAGGGCGTGCCTCTGATCTGTCCCCCTCCACGGAAGTCCTTCAAGGATGGCAACCTTCTCCATATTGCCACTCTTAACGCTCGCTCTGCTGTCAAACACTCCTCTGCCATCTGCCACCTTCTGGAAAAACTTGACCTGGATGTCCTTGGTCTCACAGAGACATGGTTCACGGCCAGCTCTGTCACTAGCTTTGACATGCTCCTCCCTGACGGCTACAAGATCCTTTCAGTGCCCAGGTCCAACCGCGCTGGAGGGGGTGTAGCTCTGATCTTCCCAGAGTGGATTCCTGCCTCTGTGACTCCTACACAGGCCTACTCCTCTTGAATGCCTCGTCTGCAGGCTCACCATCTCCCCTAGCCATTCCCTTACTGTGGCTACTATCTATCACCTGGTCAGATGATCTCCTTCGTCTGAGTGGGTGGACCTCTCCTCCTCACTCCTGGCCTCGACGACTCAACTCCTCCTTCTTGGAGACTTCAACATCCACCTGGATGCCTCCTGTCCTCTCTCTGGACTCTTTCATGACCTCTGCGACTCTCTCTCACTCACTATTCTCCCCTCTGGTCTGACTCACTCTGCAGGGCAGACTCTGGATGCTCTTATCTCCCCTGACCTTCCCCTCTCTGTCCCCACTCTCCACTCCGCTCTCCTGGAGTGATCACTTTCTCCTATCCTCCCAACCTCACCCTCCCTACCCCTCAGGTCAAGCCACCTCCATCACTGCCACCCACCTTCTCGGTCATCTGACCCATGAAGCGCTTGTCAGTTGAGGCTTTTGCCACCACCTTCTCACCCCCTCCCCCTTTGGCTGACTCTCACCCTGACACAGATCTCTCCATGCTCCACTCTTCTATATCTGATACTCTTGATATCCTTGCCCCTGTCATGAGAATTTTCATGAAGCCCAAAGCCAAGTGTAACTCCTGGTATGACTCAGATCTCGTCACCCTAAAACGCAAGTGCAGGGTGGCCGAGAGGATATGGCGTGCTTCATGTTCATCCTCTGACAAACTAGCCTGTCGCCTGCTGCAAAGGCAATACCGGCTCTCCCTGCTCACCAAGAAGAGAGCTCATATCCAAGTCTGCATCTCTGCGGCATCTAACATACGTCTAAACTCTCTAAAATCTGCAAGGAACTGGCCAATCCTGCCACAGTCTCTACCTCTCCTGTACCTTCCCAGGCCCGCTGCACGGCACTGGCTACTCACTTAATTTCTAAAACTCAGGGCATCCTGTCTTCACTCTCCTCCTATCGCCGCCATCCATTCTCTGCTCCTCCTCTGACCCTTCTGCAGCCACCCCCACTCCTCTGCCTTTCCCATTTTCTCTGCAGACGAGGTTTCTAGACAAGTCCGATCTATGAAAGTCTTGTCAAAACAGGTTCGCCCCTGTTCCTTCAAAACTATCAAGGACCACATCGACTCCCTGGCTCCTGCCCTGGCTGATTTCTGTAATCACTCCTTCGCCACTGGAGTCTTCCTATCCCTCCTGAAGCACTCCCTTGTGCACCCTCTTTTTAAGAAACCCGCTGCCGAACCCTCCTGCCCGGCTAACTATCGCCCAATCTCCATCACCCCCTTCCTGGGCAAGCTCCTAGAGAAACTGCCCATCACCCAGCTTAATCTCCACACCGAATCTGTTGGTTGTCTTCATGACCATCAGTCTGGCTTCAGAGCAGCCAGAAGCATGGAAACTGCTCTCCTGAACATCCGTAAAGACCTGCTCTCTAACCTTGATTCCAACAACCCATGCGTCCTCATCTTGCTTGATCTCTCCTCTGCCTTTGACACGGTCAACCACGGCATCCTGCTGAACCGTCTCTGTGATAACCTGGGTATCGTTGGTCAGGCTCTGGGGTGGCTGACCTCTTTCCTCTCCAACCGACCCTCCCAGGTCCAACTCGGGTTCTTCCTCTCCGATATCTTTGTCTCTTCCTGTGGTGTCCCCCAGGGATCTAACCTCTCTCCCTGGCTGTTCAACCAATACCTGGCACTCCTTGCCCAACGCATCGCCGCGCTCTGTCCCAACTTTCAGTGCTATGCCGATGATACCCAGCTCATTTTCAGGCTACCCTCGGCCTCCTCCTCTCCTTCCCTCATCTCTGACTGTGTCTGCTATCCAGGAGTGTTTTGCCACAAATGACCTCTGCCTTAATGCCAGTAAGACAGATTTGATTCATTGGCACACCTACTCCCTCCTTCCCTGCAGCTCTCTGGCCGGCCTCTCTTGGTCCCCTTCCTGCACCCACCTGCAAGGCTAAAAACCTCAGGGTCATCTTCGACTCCACACTCTCCTTCTCTCCTCACATCTCTGATGTCTCTAAGAAGTCACACTACAATCTGCACCTCCTCGGAAGTGTTCTTCCTTTCTTTCTTCTCCTTCCCCCAGAAGATCACCATCTCCAGAGCCCTGGTTCTCTCTAGGCTGAACTATTGCAACAGCCTCTTTCTAATTCTGCCTGCCTCTACTCTCCGCACTCTGCAACTTATCCAGAACAGGACTGCAAGACTTGTCCTTGGCCTCAAGCCCAGGGATCGTATCTCTCCAGGACTAAAATCTCTGCACTGGCTCCTAGTGGCTGCAAGGATTAAGTTCAAAACTCTCTGCATTGTCCACAAGGCCTTCTGGGATCTGGGGCCGCAATACCTTCCTTCTCAAGCTCTTCGCTCATCCGCCTCCAACTCCCTCAAGAGTCAGTTGCTTCTCCAAGCAACGAGTTGGTGGTAGATCTCTCGCCTCGGCTGGGGCCTCCCTCTGGAACAGCCTTCCTGCCTTACTGGAACTTTAGGAGAACAAACTCCGGTTCCGGAAGCCCCTCAAAACCTTCCTCTTTGCTTCTGCTTTCTCTCCCCCTCTCCCCTGCTGAATTCCGGGCTAAAACTGCACTGGCTACATGGGCACCCTTAGTGACCTTGGGCCCAGGCCCCGGCATTTACACCTCTGCACTGCCTCCCTGGCAACCCCGCATCTGGGGACTGTATTCTGTATCCCTACAATCCCCCACCTGCACTTATGTCTTCTCTCACCATCCACTTGCCACCATCATGCTGTTTATTTATCTTATTTATTCTACTATACCATGCACTTTCCCCTCTCCCATGTACCGCACTTTCCCCCTCACACTTTTTCCTTTCCCCCTTCCCATGCACTTGCGCGATCTGAATGACACTTGGCCTAGTAAGATCGTTGTCTGTCTTCCCTCTGTTCCCCCTCCCTTGCCTCGTCGCGCCTCGAAACACTGGTGTATAGGTGCGTTATAAATGCCATATCATATCATATCACCGCTTGTAGACCCTTTCTGACACAGCCGAACTGTATCACAATAGCCAGAGCCCTAGTCATCTCCAAGCCCCTGTCCTTGGGCACCTCTCAAAGAAACCTTAATGAAATTAAAGTGATTCAAAATAACACTATTAGAGCAGCCTTGAATATTCCAAGAAAACAACACATCTCAGAAACGAGAAACTCCCTGAACTGGCTTAACATTAAGCAAAGAATTGCATTGAAAACACTATCCCTCACCCACAAGTTTTTATATAATCAGGCTCCCATCTACCTGTCAAATAGTATCACACGCCACACATCAACCGAACTAGAACAGCCCAGACGCACTGCGTCAATATCCCACGCTTCAAGCAACAAAGAGCAGGTGGAGTCAGCTTCCCAGTGCTAGCAGCAAAAAACTGGAACGCTCTCCCCATATCTTTAAGAGAGGAACCGTCCTACCTTTTATTCCAGAAAAAGGCCAAAGCTTGGCTACAGGAACAAGCCCTTAGGCCAATCGTATAACCATAAGCTGCCATGTATTTATGTATACATGTATGTATTTCCTATTATATGATGTATATATTTAACGCCTCATGCTTCTCATTGCTGCACTCTCTCTTATATCTTGTGTATATGCATCACCTCTTTATCTTTTGCTGGACTCGCTGTTTGTACCTTCTGCAACTTGCACGTTTAGCGCCCAGATGTCTACGGGCTTGGCGCGCTCTACAAATAAATAAACGAAGCTAAACTAAACTAGGATTTAAAAAGATCTTGATACCCGAACCCACCATCTGGTACCTTAAGCACTAAGATATATCTAGGAAAACGTGTCCTTTTTCCAATTCCCCACAAAAAATTCAGTAAGACCTTATCAATTTTCTTTAAATTCTTTATCGCAATTAATAAAGGAAGTGATTGAATAACATACAAAACGTTAGGAATCAACACCATCTTGATCGCATTTATCTTAGCCCACAACGTTAAGAGTCAGTCGTTCCCATTTTTTAATGACCGCAGAAATGTTGCCTAAAACATTATCAATATTTAGCTTCACAATTTCCCTCAAATCTCTTAGAACATGAACACCTAGATATTTTACTTCATCAGGAGACCACTTACACTCCCACACCTCCAAAATCCTCTTATCATATACAACTGAAAGCAGAAAGAATCTCAGTTTTAGCCCAATTAATCCTATGACCCGACAGCTGTCCTACTTCTTCCAACATCTCCTTCAAGACCCAACCACATTCCAAAAGATTATAGAGAGAAGTATAGTCATGTCATCCAAATAAGTTAAAATCTTCAACTCAGTATTCCCTACTCTAATCCCTTTTATTGCATTATTTTGCCTAATATACGCAGCCAAGGGTTCCAACGCTAAATCAAATAAAAAAGGAGATGGAGGGCAAACTTGCCTAGTGCCCTTTGATTAAGAAAACTCCTCAGATATAACTCCATTAACTCTCACTTTTGCCGATATACCTAAATGAATGCAAATAACTGCCTAAATAAACTTAGGACCAAACCTCATTTCTCGTAACAAGTAATCTAAACATTTCCAATTTACCCTATCCTATCAAAAGCTTTCTCAGCGTCAAAAAAGCCCATTGGAGCATCCAAATATATATTAGTATGTGAACTTATTACATTCAGAATTGTCCTAATATTATCATACTCATACCTCCAGAGAATAAACCCAACCTGCAATTTATCAACTAAATCCCCCATATAACCATATAATTTATATTGACCATATTTTTTGAATAGTTTGAAATCTACATTTAACAAAGATATCGGCCTATAGTTCTCACACCTCCGACTATCCTTATCTTGTTTTGGAATCACCGTTATCAAGGCCTCCTTCATTGAATCAAACACAGTCCCCGATAGTAAAAAAATTATTGAATACTTTACATAACACTGGTGCCAATTGAACCGCAAATAATTTATAAAACTCTTATACCAACCCATCTGGCCCCGAATACTTCCTCTATTAAGATGTTTTATTGCCTCAACAACTTCGCAAACTTCGATATCCGCTTCTACTTTATCATTACCTTCTGAAGACAATTTAGGAAGCTTAACTTTAAATGGGAGAAGCTGAACGTTATCAAAATACGCTCTCAGATCTTCACTAATTGGAGAATTATTTTCCTTATATAATTGCGAATAAAATTCCCAAAAATGATCACATCTCTCAGTGTTTTTAATCAATATTTCCGATTTATCCGTTAGAGACGTAACACACGATTCTTCCACCATTCCTTTTAACGTATTCACCAAAATTCTCCCATTTAGATCCCCAAACTCCCCGGATTTTTGTTTACTATAATAAAGTCCTTTCTGCACTATTGTATTCAAAAGGTTCATCATTTCTGCCTCTAATAT
This sequence comes from Ambystoma mexicanum, assembly GCF_040938575.1. Classification (NCBI taxonomy): domain Eukaryota; kingdom Metazoa; phylum Chordata; class Amphibia; order Caudata; family Ambystomatidae; genus Ambystoma; species Ambystoma mexicanum. The sequence goes on from NC_090940.1 coordinate 282,868,083, forward strand.
CCTGAACTCATTTCTATCCTTTTCTGAATTAGAAAGGGTATAAACTCTCTGCAGATCCCGAATTTCTACTTCAATTTTTTTAAAATATTTTCCCAAGTCTTTCCTTCTAGTATTAGCCGACCTACTAATCAATTCGCCTCTTATCACTGCTTTAAAACAATCCCAAACTACTTTAATATCAGCTGTTTCCATATTTTCTTCAAAATACTTGCTAATGAACGTCTCCAATCCCATAATGACTGTTGGATCCTTTAGTATTCCTGCTTGTAATATCCACCTCTTCATTTTACTCTTTAGATTCATGGTGGACATCTTCATATCAATAAGCTAATTATCAGAGATCAACCTTTCCCTAATTTCTGAACTTGCCACATTATTAACTATTTGATTAGTCATAAAAATGTGGTCTATACGCGAATACAAATCATGCACCGGGGAATAAAAAGTGTATGATGTATCCATATGATGCATTTCCCGCCATAAATCACCAAGTTGAGCAAGTTACTTTCTTACCTGGTAACGTTCTTTCGACGGGATGTTCCTCCAACGTATTCCTTATCTTTGATATACGTTTCCAGCTTGCTGGGCTCGGAATTTTTTTCTCTGTAGAGGGCGCTGCGCTTCGACGTCCCCCGAGTCGATGTCCCTCGACGGCAACCGTATCGGCGCCAACGTCACCATGCCCATAAATAGACACGCGCTGCGTCCGTTGCTCAGTTCCGTTTTGTAGTATAAGAAAGACATGCCTGAATTGGTTAGTAACCTTGAAGGAGCGAAAGCTGCAACCACAAGGGAAGTTATCACTGCGGGGATGGATGGGAGGAGCGATAAGGAATACGTCGGAGGAACATCCCGTCGAAAGAACGTTACCAGGTAAGAAAGTAACTTGTTCTTCGAAGGGATTGTGTCCTCCGACGTATTCCTTATCGTTGATAGACTCCCATAGCAGTGGTATGTAATTGGAGGAGGGAGTGATAGTGTTATATATCCCTTTAGGGATGGACCGAGTGTAATACGGCTTTGCCAAATCTGGTCTCTTGAGCAGTGGAGGAATCCAGATTGTAAAATTTTGTGAATGTATGTGCGGACGACCATGTGGCAGCCGCACATATGTCCCGCACCGGTACCCCTCTCTGGAGAGCCGAAGAAGCTGCGATACCCCTGGTTGAATGAGCCCTGAGGTTTTGGGGTGGCTCATTCCCTGCTAGTCTATAACATTCCAGGATGGCCAAGATAATCCACCTGGAGATGGTTTGTTTTGTTATGGGTAGTCCCAACTTGTGACCTGAGTATCCTACAAACAGCTGGTCTGTTTGCCTGATTCTAGCCATTCTGCTGATGTAAAAGCTGAGAGCTCGCCTAGGGTCCAGCCTGTGTAGCCTTTCCTCCTCTTTCCCCGGATGGGGAGCAGGGTAGAATGAAGGCAATGTAATTTTCTGAGTAATATGGAATTCAGAAACCACCTTTGGCAGAAAATTAGGCTTCACCTGGAGGACAACTTTGTCCTTGTGGAAGATTGTATGTGGGGGTTTACAGGAGAGAGCTTGTAGCTCACTCACCCTCCTAGCCGATGTTAGTGCTACAAGTAGGACAGTTTTAAGTGTGAGAAATCTTAATGCGCAAGAGTGAAGTGACTCGAATGGAGTGCCCATTAAGAAGTTTAAGACTAAATTTAAGTCCCATAATGGAACCTGGAATGGTTTTGGAGGGTAAACATTAGTCAGACCCTTGAGAAATTGTACCACTAGAGGAATTTTGAAATACGATGGTTCCTCCGCAGTGCGCTTGAAGATAGAAAGCGCTGTGAGATAGCCTTTTACAGTGCCAACTTGAAGGCCTGAGTTTGCCAAGTAGAGTAGAAACGATAGCACCGTTGGTGTACCACATGAAAAAGGGTCGATATTCTCTTCCCTACACCAGCTGCAAAATTTGTTCCAACGGCAGCGGTATAAAGACTTTGTTGCTGGTCTTCTGGCCGAAAGCAACACCTCCATGACGTCATCAGGGAGATCCCAATCCTTGTACCTCAACCTTTCAGAAGCCAAGCATGAAGGTTGAGAGTTCTGATGTCTGGATGGAGAACCTGGCCTCCCTTCTGCAAGAGAAGATTCTCTTTGAGTGGAAGACGGATTGGAGGACAGATGGACATATCTAGAAGGTCCAGGTACCACGTTCTCCTGGCCCAGTGCGGGGCAATTAGGATCATGGTTTTCCGGAATCTTCTCAACCTCCTGATCATTTGAGGAATAACAGGGACTGGTGGAAACGCGTAGAGGAGTGGAAACTCCCAGTCCACTACGAACGCGTCTCCCAGAGCACCTCTCGGGGGAAATTCCCTTGAACAGAACAGATCGCACTTCCTGTTGGTGCTTGTGGCGAACAGATCCACCTGAGGGGTTCCCCAAAGGGCGAAGATCTCTTGAAGGACTTCCTGAGCTAGCTCCCATTCGTGGGAGACTGTGCTCTGCCTGCTCAGAGCATCCGCTGTCAAATTCTTCTCTCCGGCTAGATGGACTGCCAATAGAGAGATTCCTTCCCGAATTGCCCAAAACCAGAGCTGCATTGCCTCTCTGCACAGTGGTAGTGATCCTACGCCTCCTCTTTTGTTGAGGTAGTGCATGGCCACCGTGTTGTCCGTCATTATCAGGACATTTCTCCCCTGTACTGATGGCAGGAAAGCTTTCAGCGCTAGTCTGATCGCTCTCAGCTCTAATAGGTTGATATGTAGTCTGGACTCCGATGGAGACCAACGACCGCTGATGGTCAGGTCGTTGGCATGGGCTCCCACCCTGCGAGCGAGGCGTCTATGATTACTGTCATCTCCGGCCATGGTTGCCAAAACAGTTCTCCTTTCAAGATGTTCTCTGAATACCTTGTCCGGAATCCGGAGGAGATCTGTCATTCTCCCTGAGAATTGTGACCACTGACTTCTCAGTGCCCACTGAAGAGATCTTATTCTCAGGCGAGCCTCTGGCACAAGGAAGATGAAGGATGCCATGAGGCCTAGCAACCTCAAAAGGTCAAAGGCTGGGAGACGTTGGGCATTTTGAAACTTGGTGGCCATCTGTAGAATATCTTGAGCCCTCACCTCTGGTGGCGAGGCTTTTCCCAGGGAAGTGTCCAGGACCAATGAACTGGAGTCTCTGAGATGGTATCATCTGTGACTTCTTTAAATTGAGGGAGAAGCCCAGTCTGTGAAGGAAGAGGCAGACATAATCTAGCTGGGTCCGGGCCTGTTCCGAAGATACGGCCCTGATCAGCCAATCGTCCAGGTAGGGATAGACGTGGATCCCTTCCCTCCTTAGACTCGCCGCCACTACTGACATCAGCTTGGTGAAGACCCTCGGGGCGGAGGTCAGACCAAATGGCAGAACTGATAAAGAGAGTTGCCAATTGCGACCCTCAGATATTTCCTGTGCTTGAGATGGATTGGCACATGGAAATAAGCATCCTGAAGGTCCAGAGATACCAGCCAGTCCTGGAGCTGGAGGGCCTGAAGGATCTGAGAGAGAGTTACCATCTTGAACGTGTCCTTCCTGAGCAACTTGTTCAATTCTCTTAAGTCCAGGATGGGTCTCAGTCCTCCGTCCTTCTTTGGTATGAGAAAGTAGGGGGGGGGGGGGGGGGGGGGGGGAGTACCAGCCCTTGTTCCTGTCCGCTACAGGTACCGGTTCTATGGCACCTTTCTCTAGCAGGTCCATAATTTCCTGCAAGAGGAGCGGATCTGGAACTTTTCGGGAGCTGTTCCCTGGTGGATGACTCTGAGGGATGTGTAGAAAGGTTAGGCAGTAACCTTGGGCAACTGTCTCCAACGCCCAAGCATCTGACGTTATAGCCTGCCATTCCGTCAGATGGTGAGTTAACCTGCCCCCTACAGGTGTCTTGTGTGCAAAGGCCTCAGAGTGGTTTGGGGGCGGCTGATGCAGATGCCGAGGGTAAAGAGGCACCTGCTGCTGCTGCGGTCTTAGTACCTTTGACCCGTCCACCTCGGGTGGATCTTCTTTGGCCTCTTTGAGCCGGCTGTCATCTGCCTTTTCCGAATGCGGAATAATAGCGAAAGGACTTTCCTCTCCCAGAGGTTCGTGAGGGGCGAAAAGGAGTTTGGCGGATAGCAGCTCCTAAGGATTTTGCTGCTGCTTTAGAAGTCTGTAACTTTTCCAGACTGTCATCAGCCATTTTTCTGAATAACTAAGAGCTGTCAAAGGGCATATTCAAAAGTCTGGCCTGTGCATCTGGAGCAAAGCCAGACTTTCGCAACCACGCATGCCTGCGGATTGTTGTACTAGCCGCCATGGCCCTGCTGATACTGTCAGCGGAATCGATGCCAGTTTGAAGAGACTCGCACATGGCATCTTTACCATCTTGAATGATGTTAAGGAAGGCTTCCTTCTCCTCTCCATCGGGTCTGCAGTCAGCCGCTGATGAAGCACACTCCCATAATGTGTGACTGAACCTGGCAAGCGTATAGGTGGCGTTGATGGACTTCAACGCCATACTACAGGCAGAGAAGACTTTCTTTGCCATAGAGTCATACCTCTTGTCATCCCTGTCCTGTGGGACAGTAGGGTAAGCAGTGCTACTGCTGGATGAAGTTGCCGCTTGAACCACCAGGCTCTCTGGGGTCGGGTGTTTTGACAGGTATTCAGGGTCAGCAGCCGCTACCCTATACTTTGTCGACAGTCTTTTATTGACTGCTGGGATGACATCGGGAGTCTCCCAATTGGATGCAATTTTTCTTTGTAGGGCTGCATGGAAGGGGACCACCGGGTCCTCCTGTGGGCCTTTGTCCAATATATCCGTTAGATCATCCTGTTGGAAAACAGGTGAAGGCGCAGACCAACCCATAAACTCAATTATTCTTGCCATCAGGGTTCTATATGGTGTTTCGGCATGTTCCCCTGGGTCTGGCTTTACAAATTCCACTTCTGGGGAAGTGTCAAGTCCACTGGCCTCATGAAGTGAGTCCTGTAGTTCCTTCAGCCTCCTTTCTTCAGAGGTGAAATCCTCTGCAGCAGGCAGTGAGGATCTCTGTAAACCAAAAGTTTCTTGGTCAGAGTCTTCTCTTTCTTCATAAATTGAAGAAAGACCAGGGTATTCTGATCTCTGAAATGGAGTAAAGTCCATCTCTAGGGCTGAAGGAGCTAAACTCTTTGTTATTGGACGAGAAAATGTCGAAGTCCTCGACGCTGATGTAACCGGCCTCGAAGGCGCCGAAAATGGCGTCGAAAAAACTGGAAGGGGACTCAAAGAATTTGAGAGGATCGGGATCCTACTCGAGGGCATCGACGACGGTCTCGGCGTCGTGCCGGAGGCCCTTGAAAACACTGCTGGCTATGGAGCCTTGGTCCTCTCTTTCATCGGCGATGGCGTTGAGTCGATCGACCGATGCGTCGAGGAACCCTTTGACAACGGCGTCGATGGCGCCGACCCGTGCGTCGAGGGAATCATCGAAGACGGTGCCTTCTTACCCCAATGGCTCATGGCGCTCTCGGGTGGAATGTTTTGCCGTGTGCTGCGACTCGCAGCGTTTTGATTTTTTGGGTTTTTCACCCGGGGTATCACCCTCAGCTGTCTTCGAGGGGGTCGAGGCCGCGTTCTCGAAGACGCTTAACATTTTCTTTCTGAATTCCTCCCCCTCAGTTTGAGAACTGTGTTTGGTGGGACAGGAAACTCTTTCTGGGGACACCGAAGACGACGAGGAATGGGACCTTCAACGTCTCTTTTTTGAGTGCCTAAATCTCGACGAATGGTGGGAGCTGTTTCGAGATCTAGAATGGGATTGTTTTCGACGGCGAGGAGATGAATGCCTCGACTCGGCCGACGAAACCTTTGAGGAGGTTTTGGCTGACTTACCTCTCTCGAGCTTCCCCTTTCGCTCCTTCAGGGCGTTCGCCGTCATGGACATGCAGTCCTCACACTCCGAACAATGGTGCTCGGACCCCAAGCACCATAAACAGACCCTGTGTGGATCCGTTATTGACATTTTTTTTACCATAGTCTCGACATTTCTTGAAGCCGGATCGCGGCGTCGTCGGTTCGGATGAAGAAGCCATCGAGAACGATAAGGAATATTCATCGAAATAGATTTAGATTAACCTGACTGAACTGAGCAACGACGTTCCGAGGCCCCACAAAGCGCAGAAAAACAGAACTGAGCAACGGACGTAGCACGTGTTTATTTATGGGCATGGTGACGTCGGCGCCGATACAGTGGCCGTCGAGGGACATCGACTCGGTGGACGTCGACACGCAGCGCCCTCTACAGAGAAAAAAAATGTCCGAGGTCAGCAAGCTGGAATCGTATACCAAAGATAAGGAATACGTCGGAGGACACAATCCCTTTGAAATATTTTTTTGTGAATTCACAAAATACTCCAATTCCTTCACCATAATACCTACAACTGAATATCCTATCTTACTTACTATCAAGTATAATATTAAAATCTCCTCCTAAAATCATATTTTCCCCTTTCATTTCCTTCAATAATTAACCTAAAGTACTGAAAAATTGTGCATTTGAGGAATACAGAGCATAAATAGACCCTATAGTCATCCTTTCCCCATTATGTATTACATCTACTAAAATGCAGCCCTCATCTTTTACTATCTTTTCAACTGTTCCCGCCAAACCCCCTCTGAATAAAATACACTCTTCTAGATTTAGAGTCATAACAATTAGACATTATCTGCATATACCTATAATTAACTAGACATTTTTCAGATTGTTCAATTAAATGGGTCTCCTGAAGAAACACTGTCTCCTCTACCTCTCCAAATTCTTGCTAAAACCCTTCTTCTCTTAAATGCACAATTCACCCCTTCACATTCCATGAAATAGATTTCAGCGACATCCTGTCCTATTGATTTGTAGCATGCTATTTAACAATAAAGAACTGAATATATATTATCTTAGACCCCACAAAAAAGTAGTCCATTACATAGAAACTAAATACATTGCAGAGAAAAACAAAAAAAGGACAAGTAAAACAGACCACAAGAAAACATACAAATTGTCAAATAGCTTAAGCATAAACGCAATAACATAGTCTGATGTACATCCGACCCCTTACAAGCTTCCTTATTTACATGACCTACAGTATCCTGAACTATACCTACTAGTTACCTATGCCCAATATTTTAAGCCTTTCATCAACAATATTTCTCTTCCCCTTATACAACTCCATCTCAGTTTATACCCAACCCATTTTCCACAGAGCCTTCTCAACTAACTACCATCCATCTTCAAACCAATATCTCCTACAGGACCAGAATATGTACATTCCCCTTATCTAGTATGTTAATTGCACCCAAAAGCTCCCTATATAAACTACCCAAAATAATAAAATTAACTAAACCTATACATCTAACAACCCATCAAATATAAAAAAAACAGCCAGATCAACCTCTAAGCCAGAGACCAACCACATCTGAACCTTGCATAAAAATTCTCAACAGAACACTGCACAATTTAACGCCTAGCCCCTTCGCCTACCAATAACCCTGTTTTAATCCATATGACAGTCATTAGCCTCCCTTCATTAAATCATATGCATATCCCAAGTATTAAATAGCATACTCACTATACATTATCTTCGACAGTTACTCATTCCCCCTCCCCCAAATCAATCAAACTCAATCCTTCTCAACATTTCTCATTAACCTAACCCTAGTATCCACATCTGTTTGTGTAATCTATTTCTATGATGTAATTCTATGTGTGTGCTAAAGGCAAATTTGACGAATAAAGCTTACTGACTGGCTATTAATAAAGGAAAGAACTCACTTCATGATACTTAGCCATACACTCTTCAAAATCTGCAAGGAGCTGGCTAACCCTGCTGCAGTCTCTACCTCTCATGTAGCCTCCCAGGCCCTTTGCACGGCCCTGGACTCTCATTTCATCTAAAAAAATAAAAAAACAGGACATCCTGTCCACCCTATCGCCCTCTCTTCCTCCTCTCCCGCCTCTCTCGTTTCCTCTGGCCCCCCTGCAGCCACCTCTTCTATGAAAGTCTTGTCAAAACATGTTCTTCCCTGTTTGTCCAAAACCATCAAGGACCACATTGACACCCTTTCTCCGACTGACTCCTGTAACCATTCCGTCGCCTCTGGAGTCTTCCCCTCCCCTCTGAAGCACTCTCTTGTGCACCCTCTTCTCCAAAAATCAACAGCCGACCCCTCTTGTCCAGCTAACTATCGTCCAATTTCTATCACCCCTTTCCGAGGCAAACTCAAGCAAAAACTGGCCATCTCCCAGCTTAATCTTCACACTGACTCTGTTGGTTGTCTCCATGACCATAAGTCTGTCTTCAGAGCTGCCAGAAGCACGGAAACCGCTCTCCTGTACATCTGTGAAGACCTGCTCTCCAACCTTGACTCTAAAATCCCTTCATCCTACTCGACCGCTTTCTGTCTTTGACACGGTCAACCGTGCCATCCTGCTCAACCGTCTGTGATAACCTGGGTATCATCGATCAGGCCCTGCCCTGGCTGACCTCTTTCCTCTCTGATAAACCCTCACAGGTCCAACTTGGGTCCTTCCTTTCCTCCATCTCATTCTGTACTTGTGTTGTTCCCCATGGGTCTTACCTCTCTCCCTGGCTGTTCAACCAAAACCAGTCAGCCCTCGGCCACTGCATTGCCGCTCTCTGCTCCAACTTTCAGTGCTATGCAGATGACACGCAGCTAATTTTCAGGTTTCCCTCTGCCACCTCTCCTCCCTCCCTCATCTCTGACTGACTGTCTGCCATCCAGGAATGGTGCGCCGCCAATGATCTCTGCCTTAATGCCAGTAAGACCGAGAGTCTCTTCATTGGCAAACCAACACCCTCCTTTGCCGTCACTCTCTGGCCGGTCTCCCTTGGCCCCCTCCCTGCTCCCATCTGCGAGGCTTAGAACCTCGAGGTCATCTTCGACTCCACACTCTCCTTTTCTCCTCATATTTCTTCTCGAAGCAACGAGCTGGGGGTAGATCTCTCTCCGCGTCAGGGGCCTCCCTCTAGAACAGCCTTCCTGCCTCCCTGAAACTTGAGGAGAACCATCTCCGGTTCTGGAAGCACCTCAAAACCTTCTTGTTTGCTTCTGCTTTCTCTCTCCCTCTCCCGTGCTAAATTCTTCACTGAAACTGCACTGAATCTGCAACTGGGCCACTCTCACCGACCTCGGTCCTGGGCCCAGCCACTCTCCACTTCCACCGCCTCCCTGGCAAACCCTGCACTGCGGGACTGTCTCTGTATCCCTACAGCCCCCCCTTCCCAGCACTTGCCTGCACTTACCTTGCACTTGCCACCAGCTGGCCCTATTTATTTATTTTATTCTACTTACCTTGTACTGCACTTCCCCCCTCCCCTTCCCCTTGCACTTATTCCCTTCCCCTACCCCTGCACTTGCGCGATCTACATGACACCTGGCCTAGTAGGATCGTTGTCTGTCTTCCCCTTGTTCCCCCCTCCCTGCCTTGTCGCGCCTTGAAACACTTGTGTATAGGCGCGTTACAAATGCCATATCATATCTCTGATGTCTCTAAGAAGTCAAACTATCAACTGCACCTCCTCAGAGGTATTCTTCCTTTCCTCTCCTCTCCTTCCCCCAGAGGCTTACTGTCTCTAGAGCTCTGGTTCTCTCTAGGCTAGACTACTGCAATAGCCTCTTTATAAATCTGCCTTCTTCTACTCTCCTCCCTCTGCAACTCATCCAGAGCAGGAACCCGAAACTTGTCCTTGGCCTCAAGCCCTGGGAGCGGATCCCTCCAGCCCTGAAATCTCTTCATTGGGTCCCGGTGGCTGCAAGGGTTAAATTCAAGACCCTCTGCATTGTCCACAAGGCTTTGTGGGGCCCGGGTCCAAAATACCTTTAACCCTCCCGCTGTAAATACCTTCCCAATCTGGCTCTTCGCTCATCGCCCTCCAACTCCCTCAGGGTCAGTCGCTTCTCCAACCAATGAGTTGGGGGTAGATCACATTCCTCAGCTGGGGCCTCCCTCTTGAACAGTCTCCCTGCCACTCTGAAACTTGAGGAGAACCATCTCCGGTTCGGGAAGCACCTTAAGACTTTCCTCTTTTCTTCTGCCTTCACTCTTCCTCTCCCTTGCTGATTTGTACTGCTTCGGCTCGGCGCTCCAAGCTACCCTCCGATTTCAGGCCCAGGACCAGCCACACACCCGCACTGCCTCCCGACAACCCTTGCACTTGGGTCTGTAGCTGTAACACTAGAGTCCCCTTACCTGCACTTATGAGACACCCCTTGTCTGCGCTTTAAACCTCGCACTTGCCACCCTGCTGGCTGAACTTCCAGTTGTTGTTTTATACCTTGCTCAGCACTTTCCACATCTCCCCTCGCCCTTGCACTTTCCCCCTTCCTTCTCCCCTGCACTTGCGCATTCTCAATGTCACTGGGCCTAGTAAGATCATTGTTTTTGTCCTCCCTTGTTCCCCTCCCTTGCCTTGTCGTGCTCTGAAACACGTGTGTATGAGCGCGATACAAATAAAATATATCATATCATACACATATCCTGCCAGTCACACTCCTGATTGAAGCTTTTTCAGCCCTACCAACCTTACACATGTTGGAGATTGTGATATCTCAATACTTCACATCCACTCGACCAGTTACAAACAATTGGAGGTTGCGTCCTACATGATCCCGCTTCTGAATTACCTCACACACACACACTTGCAAACAGAAATCACCTTCCTCAAATTCTGGAGAGGTATCAAGACTCAACTATTTGCTTGATGTAGGAGGACATTATACCTGCTTAACAAATTTCGGTCGAACTAGACATGAGCCAGCTCCTGCCTCAATGTTCTTACCAGAATGGCTAAGACTGACACCAGTGTTAAGAACGAAAGTCCTCGAGGCAGCAAGATAAGACATATCAAGTCCTTTATTAAGACACTTTGTGTAATAGCTTTAGAGGTGAGGAGCAGGGAGAGGGGAAGCCCACCCAAGCACCATCTCCAACTGCCATGGGTGGAACACTCATACCACAACAAGAACATTCCATCTGTGACCTCACTCACTGCTGGCACTCATACAGGACAAGATATAACAACCAGCATCACATTTTTTCCTCAGTGGAATCCCATTACTTTAAGGCAGCATCAACGTGTCACTGCACACTTCAGGTATACTCTACTGTAGCAGACTTCCAGCTCCGATCTTGAAGCATACAACCTGCCTCTGTACACACACTATTGCATCAGTCAAACTGCTGAAGATAGTTTAGAGGCATCACAGCACATGCATTTATAGTCAATACTATCGACAGTGTGTTTCTGCAGGGTACGACCGCAGTACTGGAAAGTTTAGGCTCATTTAGGATCTTTGTGGCTGCAGGAAATTGTCACTGTTCATAGTCTGTGAGGGCAATGGATTACTATTAGTTAAGATGGCCCTTAGTCTCACTTTGCTGGATTTCTAGGATTTTATTTTTTTACCAGGGAAGAGTGTGAGCCTTTTTTTCCCCACTCTTCCATGTATTTAGATGTGTGTTTTACTTTTGTGTTCTTTGGTTATGGAGTTTTAACACAACTCCATAGGCGGCATCTTTTTCTGTGTGTCACACAGCACCTTCAGTGCAGTGGAACAGGGATGTCTTTCAGACTTCTCAAGGTTTAAATACCTTCTCTGGAACTGACTGTCTCCCAGAGCATGTAAAGTTAAATTGACTTTACTAGTCACTTTAAATTTTCTGACCCAGCACACACTATCTTATTATAGAGTGCTGGAGGTGTTGCCTAGCTCCCCCCCCCCCCCCCCCCCGAGTCAAAACACTCATGTAACAGTCAAATGTTACCCTTTCCTACTTTAAATGGCTAGTGGCAGTGGTTTAGATCAAACTACCATGATTTTTCCCGACCGCAAACAACGGTAGCTAAAAATCGGGTCAGCCATGTTTTTCAATATGGCGCCCCAGACATATCTGTAAAAACAGACTTCGGTTGACTTTTTTCGCCATTTCTTTTAGGAAAGGTCCTTCTTGTGTTTGTCTCTGCACGCCAAACCAGGTTTGGTCCCTTTGTTCGTTGGCCTTTGGCGGGCTTCTGGGCTGAAGCCCTCCTCCGGCGCCTCAGTGTCTGGCGTGGATAGGATGTGAGGGAGATGCCCGAAACTCCCTGTGCTTAGTCTCATAGGAGACCTAAAAGCACTCTGACGTGATTGCTGGCTGGCTGTCTGTCCGGCAAGGGCAGCCACCCTGATGTGTGAGTGACAGCCAGGCTGGAATGAATGGGGGAAAATTGTTTAAAAGCAGGTCTATGGGACTTGGAAAGCAGAGTCGACGACTGGAACGAAAAAACCGAAGACGAGCTGAAGGAAGAGAAATGCTGCAACTCTTGGACGAACAGTGAAGCCCTGCTGCAGGTCCGAATTGCCTGAAACTCCATCGACAGAGAAGCCCTTCAAGGATAACTTCTTCCCTTAAGTTTGGTGGGAACCAACAACTCGCAAGCCACCATCTGGTCGAATTTTCATCAGAGTGCTGTTGAAAACCGGAAAGCCAGAGGGAAGGAAACCAGCTTGTGGACTTTAAGGCACTCACACCTTAAACCAACGTCTTGCTAGAGCTTTTGGTCTCATCCCTGGGCAGTGCAGGAACCTCCCAACGTCGTCCTTCTAGTCCCCACGACTGAAGCTCAGGAACAGCGAGATCTGTTCGAACTGCCAGGAACAACTGCCTCAGCTACAGCTCTTCTTCATTGAAAAGGTACTGTGCAAACGCAGTCTGGGAATCTTTTTGGCCATCGAGAACGTTTGTGGAACTTGTCTCTTCTTTGAAGGCTTGTCCTCTCTTCTTTGAAGGCTTGTCCTTCCCTAAACATTCGTCAAACATTTCAACTAGCCAAATTCTTTTAAAATCTGTGGGAAAGACTTAACCGTTATCTACCAGAACTGTGCTATCCTATACAAACAGTCTGAACCATTGACTTTGGCCCAGGCCTATTGAAAAGAATTGCTGGTTGTTTTTAACTGAAACCCTTTGCCCTGCCTATGAATGTATTTGGGCTGCCTTTCTTATAACCTTGTCTTTTTATCCCCTTTATAAGTCACTGAAGTGCCATTTTGCTCCCACTTCAGGGGAGCTGAACTTGTTCAGTAAAATATTGGTGGTGTATTGTAGTTTATTAGTGTGTGATATTGAGCTGCTCTTACTAGTGGAATGTTTTCTAACTGACTGTGTAAATAAATGTATATTCTTTTACCAAGAAACCTTGAATCTGTGTATATTTGAATCACTGTATGAGTTGGTTCTTTGTGTAACTTGTTCTACTGCTCACTTAAACTCTTGAGATATGTCTGGCTGCTCAGCCATCACTACCACTTCACTGTGTAGTACAGGCTTGTACCAAAGGTGAAATTGTGCTTACACTTGTAGTCTTAATTGGATGTAGTGTTCCCAAAGGGTACTGCATGTGATTCTGCCTAACAAGGACCTCCCGAATTTTTCTTCCATGCAGAAATTCAATTTGTATTTCGCATGAAGACAATGGTTTCAGGATTTTAGAACTCCCTTCTGCCACACATCAGGTGACCCGGAGTGGCCTGCTTTTTAAAGGCTGTGAAAGACTCACCTTTTACTACTGACCAGGCTTGATTTCGGCTTTAAATGCAGTCTATGAGGTTTGTTTTAAATCCATTTCATGTAAGATCATACCACCACATAAAATAGCATGAATACTCGAAAATGATTGGTTCTACGTTGAAATAGTGCAAAAATAACACAGAGGCCCAAAAGAACGATTTTATTTGGGTCCAAATCCCCAAAAATGTTTTCATTTTTGTTTTTTTAATTGCGGGGGAGATCCCCTGCCCCTCTCATCACCGACTCTTTTTTTATACCATTACCCAACACCCTATTTTTTTATTAGGTACGAAAATTCGGCAAACATTTGGCCCAAAAAAAATCATTTTCAGCCTCAGTGTTTTTGAATTCGTTTTTTTGACGCGGTACCAAATGAGCCCAAATCTAAAAATTGAAGTCAGTGCCTAAAAAGGGCGTTCCCCATTTAATGCTTGCCTTTATTGGCGAGATCCTTAAAAACTTCAAACATTCTCTTTTCAGAGCCTCTAGGCTATGAACAGAAGAAAAATAAAAACTCAAGAACTGCAATTGTTAAGGTTTTCAAATAGGTCCACCAGGAAGGACAGTACAGAATAACGTTTGTTGTTTAAATATCTTAAAACGGCTTGCTTTGTGATATCTAGGTACCCAAAATGCACACAAATGGTACAAAGGACAGATCTTCTACAAAACGTAATCAAACACAAGCTTTTTTCTTTCACATATGCAACTCAACACAAAGTAGGGTAAATCATTTACTGTAGGAATATTGAAAACGGAATTTAACAACAGAGTTATTGAAAAAGGAATTTGGCAAAAGAGCAGGTAACATTAAAAGACTTACGGGAGAAATTTCTTTCTTTCGGCATGATAGACATAACGGGGAACATCAAAGGCCCCAATGATGTTAAAAACCTGTTCTCTGAAGAAAAAAAACGACAACACATGAGTCGAGCACTCTGAACGGGAAGCATATTCCGAACAATAGATTATAATGCACTTCAAATAGTTAAAGGATGAATCGGTAAGTGACATGTTGCCTTGTCCAAGGGCATCCCTGCTCTCACGCCAACTACTTCACTCAGCAAAAGGAACACACATTCTCATCCCCAAGTGCTTTACAGTAGAACTGAATACATGCATCAAATTCTGAAGTAGATCACTCAAGACAACAAATGATATTAAGAAGCATTTAAATTCAACTGCTTCCATTTCCAATGTACGGATGTGGTCTATTCCAATTATATACATTTGCAAACTGTATCAGGATACTGAAGACCTAAACATATCATCAGTATTCAAATAGTCGAACTCTGAGGCTGCCTCACTAGTTCTACACAAAGACCTTTTTTACAATCACCTTTTCCGTAGAGATGATAAAACCTTTTACAGGACCACCACAGACGATTTACCACTGTTAACTAAACAGGTAAAAGCTTTCACGATCTTGGCAGACCCAAGTGCCAAGTGCAACCCGAACACTATCGTCAGAAACTAGCAATTTACATGAATGCACTCATAGCTGCCAAAGGATTGCATTGTTCATGTCAGATTGATGCTGCTCATAATCTGCAAAAAATAGCAGTTTAATTGTGAAGAAGCCCTTTCTTCTCAAGCTTTTCCTATGAACAACATTCCTTGTATAGATGTGTGTAAAAAATAGTAGCGCAACGTGCCACAGCGGGGGCACTGTCAGCAGGTACCTAAAGCCCTTGCCGTAAAATTCCTACAGACAAGGTCAAAGCGTCGGAGCCCCAAGATCCCAAGTCAAAGGCAGGCAGGCAGGCCCTCACCAGCAAGACAGGGCACCCTCTCTTACCAATCAATCTCTAAATGGTGCCGTTCGCTGCAGTCCAGGGGTCAAAAGTATCCACGCTAAGGAGACGTGAAGGCTCAGAGTTTCAAATCCGCAGAGCTCAGACCCACTACATCGCTTACAGGATTCCTTATAAAACATTGATCTTGCCAAAGGAGGAGGGGGGTCGGGTTCCCTGACCGGCCACGTATTGTATTATGGCTCTACTCCGGGTCCTAGTGCACCACTTCGACCCACATTCAGGGAAGTAATGGGTGGCCATGGACAACGTGGTATTAGCTCCAGTCACACCCGAATCACAAGGAGAGTGTTTATTCACCCGGTTCAGGAGGTTCTATGGTTCATATGGAGGGAAGGGGGGTGAAAATAGATGGCTCAAAACGATCGCCTCAGTTTTATCTGGGCTCCCCGTTAAGGGATTTGAATGTGGTGCCACTGTCATTTCAATCTTGGTATGAGGCCGGACTAAGCAGAGCATGCCAAATGCTTATATCTCCCTGAATGGGCTAGAGGCCTTGGGCCTCTAAACTGTCGCCCTTTCATTTCCTACAGCTGAAAGCGGTTTTATCAGAGGGCCGGTGGGGGGTAAATCTAAGGAGGGAATTGACGAGTTTTAAAAGATTCCTTATCACACAGAGGGGTTCCAGAGGGCCTGATAGCCAGGTTATACAGGAGGATTCTTTAGACGAGCCCTGGAGACCCTCCTACATCGAAAATCAAGTGGGAACAGGACCTGGGCAGGGACACTGGGGACACCCTATGGGCTCAGATGTGTAGGAAGGCTAACTGTTCATCGACATCGCTCCAGTATAGACATCAGTCCTTGAAGTTGCTACATAGATGGCATTACCCTCCAACAAGGATTGCGCGAATGAGAGAGGGATACAACCCACATTGCTGGAAGTACCATCAGGAAAAGGGGGATTATATTCACATGTGCTGGGGCTGATTAAGGGTGCAGGTGTATTGGAGGGAGGTCCTGTCCTGGATAAAAGGGGTAGACGGAATTCAGAGGGAATTCTCACCATGGCTTCTTCTATTTGGGGTATGAACAGGACAATAGGCGGATCCAGAACAAGGGCACATGTTTCATATCATGATGGTCTCTGCTAGATGCTGTCTGGCCCAGCTGTGGAAAACCGCACAAATGCCGGTGGAAAAGGAATGGGTGTTAAAGACCCGCACCATATACGATATGGAATACCTCACTCATCTCCTGGACGAGTCCAAGTCCGACATCAAAGGTTTATGTTTGTCTTTCTTTGAGAAACATGGGCGAAGTGGCTGTTGAGGGAGTGGACTGAGTTGGGAGGGGGGGAATTTATCAGAAGGTGAGACTGGCATTCCACATGGGGGGAACAATGTGCATTCTGAGGGAGGCTCTCCCGATTCACGGACAAGCGTACCCAAGAGACAGCTGGTCGGAAAAAGGGTATCATCCTCGGTTTGAGGTTTGTGGATATAATTAAAACATTGCTGCATAGGGGTTGGGGGGCTGTGGCGGAGGGTTTTAGAATGTTGGTTACAGGGGAACGCCTCATTTCTGACCTGTGTTCTGATTAAAATGCCAATAAAATTTGATTTTGAAACAAATTAATATTTTGAGTGAAATCTCATTTTAATTTATTGTAACATTTACTTGAAAGTTCTTTGACAAAAGTTTCCTTTCCTGACACTGTTACTGCTTTGCTTTTGAGCCTTTCCAATAACTGTACGAAGCATTCAGGCTTGCCAAAATGTGGGTGTACGTTTGATATTTGAAGTAGGGAAAACATCTCCAGTCTCCCTCTTCTTGACCTGCATTCACTGGCTTCCAGTAAAACAGACAGTGATATTTAAAACCCTCTGCATTACTTATCAGTCTTTATCATCATCAGCCCCGTCTTTTCATTCACATAGGTTAACGCTTTAGGCACCATCGCGATTTCTTGGATCTAGGCATCACAATCCCCTGGTGACTCCTGACTTCCATTTCTCCAAGAAAGGTGTGAATGCTTTTTCAGCAAAAGCTCCAACTTGGTGGAATGTTCTTACACTCTCTCTTCGCATGGCCCCTTTTCTTTGGATGTTTTTAGGAAGAAACACAAGGTGCTGCTTTTCGTTCAGGCCTTTAGCTCAGAATCTCCTTAGTTAGGGGACCAGCTCTTGAGCTGTGGGTCGATCGCCAAGAAACCAGTCGTAGCGTATGCCCTTTATAAATGACTATAACATAACATAAAAGGCAGACCTATGTTGAACCTAACCATTTTAATGGGCCAGAAAATGCCAAATGTTAATTCATTTTTTAATACTGCCAATGTAAATGCAGATATCTGGTCAATGCATTAAAATGTTCCTCCAAAAATGCACACGTTTGTTTCTGACATGATCATTACTTTGTTGTCATATTAAAATCTAAAACTGTTTAGCTTTACAGGACACATATTCTTAATTTGAAAGATATTTATAATTTGAGGTGTGCAATGATCTGATCACCGGACAGTATGTAAAATGAACTGTGTATGACTCAAAAAACAAAACAAAAAGTCACTAAAGACGGGGTCAATGGATAAGACGGGGTCAATGGATGGGTGGGACGGATCAAGATGCTGCAGTCTAAGATCCCCCACTAATTTAATAGTAAATACTGACCCGCTGTGCTGCATCAATATTTAATCCTCCAAAATATTCCACATCCGAGCAGTGTAGCTTGTCACATCTGGCATGCTTTAGCTTTGAACCTGCCAGCACCTCACAACAGTGCTCTTGTCAGGCAGAAACCAAAAACTGTTTTATCATTATTATGGTATTAATTGAGCGCAGACCTAGCTTCGACAAGCAACTGAGCGCTTTGCAGAGGTATACATCAATACAGGTACATAGCAGATCACTTTACAGAGGCATTACAGATGCATAACGGAGCACTTTTCAGTAGTAACAATAGAACGGGGGTAGGATACAGACGGGGACAGAGGAGGGGTACAGCTGTGGTGGGGACGATAGGTGCGGGCGGCATCTAGCGAGTGAATTGGCACATGGGGCCAGAGTGCGCTTGCGAAATGGCCACCTCCACTCCACTGTGGTATCTCAGTGGGGGATGACAACACTACTCCTGCACTGCTACACCTTAAGACAACAGTTTGGAGGGAGGGGTTTGCTGTGGCTCTGTCGCCAGAACAGTCTGGAGTGGCAGTGAGCAATAACGATACCACTGTGACTCAAATAGAGACCCCATATTGTAGGTTCAACGCAGCCTGTGATGCACAGAACTAACATCTTCACAAACTTTGCGCTCCGTTTCCAACATAATTTCCATTTTTTCAGAGCACTGGTGAGGATGTGCAGAAGTTTAAAACAAACTGAGCAAAGCTCTCCCAGCGACAAGTTAGAGCAGACATGATATACATGGTCAGCTGCACACCTAATTTGACTTTAGGCATGCTTATATGCACTGGTTTCTGACACTGCTTTAGCATTCTCCTATGTAGTAGGTCTGAAAAAGCTTCTCAAATAGAAGGTAAAGCCCTGGTTATGCAGCAGGAATACTCGTATCACCATGAGTCAGAACATTACAGCCCGCAATTTTTCCACTAGTTTCTTCATGGCTGGAAATGTTTTTTTCTGCTGTGCTACCAAGCAATCATCCAGATAGTTCTTTTTTCAATGCCCTAAAAAAAAGAGTAGTCCCGAGAAGACTAGCTTGAACGATAAAATTAATTTGCAAAAATAGAAGAAAAACAGACCGTGCTCTGCAGAAATTGGATTTACTCGGTACTATAGCTTCTGAGGAAACAACTAAAATGACCCTTTACGTCAAAATAGATGCCATTGCCTTTAGGGAGGATATCTGTTAAATCAGAAATCCTATTTCGAGGATTCTAGTGCCACCTTTTGTGATCCCCTCAACTTTTTGCTTTTTCGCCCTATCTTTTTTGGTTCCTTGCTCCCTTTTTGGTGGCCAGAGGAACTTTTCATGAAGTTTCCCTGCCATTAATTATCTTTTTATACCTTATAAAAGATGTATGGTATTGGGTTGTCTCCAAGGTGCCCAGTCCTAGGTGTGCCTCTCAGGAACCCCAGTTCATCTCTAGTCCGATTGTGTCACTACAAATTGGTTTTGGGGAAAAGGCGGGTGGTGGTTGTGCTTTAATTTTGGTTTCACCAAGGGTGTAAGCCATTTTACTGCATTGGTAGCCCAATGCACCTTTTTGGTAGTCACTGGGGTACCAATGGGTTTTTTTAAATCCTGCTGCAGCCCATGTTGTTTTCTAGCGCTTACCTTTGTCTAGGTGACCATGAGGTAGGCTCAAAATGGCAGTCCTGACCATATGAGCTCTTTGTGAGGCCATCATGGCAGCCTCCATACTGGTCCTAACTGGTCTAGGCAAGTAGAGGTCCCTAGAATACCCCTCTCACATTCTGTGGGGGTGGCTTTGGCTGAGTGGCAGTCTCAGTAACCAACCAATATGGTTAATCTTCTGATCGTCTTCCCAGCCCCTTTGTGTGATAGGCTGGCTGTCCTGTGACCAAGTCCCTTTCACAGGGTTATTTAGGTTCTGCCCTTTCCCGAACTCACTCCGTCCCTCTTGCTTGGCGCTTAGAGGTGGCAGGTCTGCCAACCTACTGAAGAAGTGTCCCTACTGATTCCCACCGTTTTGGCTGATTTTAAAGCGTTCACTTGGAAATGCTTGCTAAGTGCAAGGGATTTGCCTTGTGCCAGTTTGTGGTTTTTGCTGCCAGAACTCCATTCTGGATTTTTTGGAGACTCAAAGTGGCTCCTTGCATCTCCTTAGTTGAGCCCTCCACTTTAGGACCGTTTCTGGTCTGTTTTACCACTGCATACTGCAGTTAACCACCAGGATCTTTCTCTTGGCCGTTGGTTGCAGAAAGGTGCTGCAAGTTCATCAGTACTCTGGAGCTTTGGTTTGGGTTGTTCGAGGTTCTCAACAGCCATTGTCTCCATCCTGGGACCATTTGAATTTGTGCCACTACCTTTTGTTGTTCACCCTGCTACTGGGACCTGCCTTTTAGGTTCTCCCTTGTTCCTGGATCCTTCTTCACAAGATCGTTTGCTCCTGGATTGAAGACAGATGTCCTAGGAAGGGCCGCCATTAATCTCATGTGTTGCTGGGATCATCAGTAGTTCAGGGTGCCAAGCCCTGGAACCATATCCTGAAAACCACACCTCTTGAGAAGAGAGGTTTACTTGCCAGTTTTTTTCAGGCCACTGGAGCCTTTTCTGCCAAATCCAACATGAGTTTTGAGCCCTAGGCAGGGTGATTAACAAACAACCTTTGAGCCCTAGGCAGGGTGATTATTCCCAGTATTCACTCCGGAGGTCACCACAGTCCATGGTAGGGATTCCTGGGAGATGAGTCCTAGCTGTGATTCCCATAGACTTGCATTGTGGGGTCCTCCTGTTCTAAAACAACTTCTGCTATAGTTCACCTTCCGATGTCTAGCATCGGTCATTGGGGGTCTCCTGTGGCCTTCCCTGGGGTTGATCATTGCAGCATCTGCGCTTATGGGGTAGAACTGTACTTACCTCCTCTAGTGTGGATGGGCCTTGAACCTTTCCCATTCTGTCCTATGGAACTTTGATCTGACATTGGAAGTCTCCTTAAAGTGACTCTGGCGTACTTACCAGCCCCTGGAAATTTTTTGCTGAATCCCCGGGGGTTCAGCGAGCCGTGGGCCAAGATTCATCATTTTTTGTACTTACTTGTGATTTTATGTGTAGTTTTAAATTCATCACTCTCGTTTTTATGTTGGTAAAATTACTTGAAAGACTAACTGCAATTGGTGACACTGTGCACACATTTCAATGAAATATACCAGGAAGATAACACTTACTGATAGGTCAAAATGCTGAAATCACAAAATACAGATCTGTGCAGAGCTCAGACAGTAGCTGGCAAACCAAGCCAAGGTTACCATGAATAAGGGAGGATATTTAGGGGAGAGGGAAAGCACAAGATAACGATTCCCAAGGCGCAAGCCATTTAGTTTCAGATTAATTAAAAGTACAACTAGCCTTTGTAAACCAGGTGGAGGGCAATGTAAGCCAAAAGACTCCATGAAGAATAACAGAGTGTCCACAGAAGTGAAAGAAACCACAAACACTCACATTAATAGTAGCTAAAATCTTGATAAATGCAAGGTGAAACAATTCCAAACACAGGCCAATCACAAGTGGCCCATACTTCAAGAACACAGTCTATTCATTAGCAACAAACACAGAGAAGACACCTGTCTTATTCCTTACACTTAACTCAAAACATGAGACAACACACAAAGCAAAATACAAAGAGATCACCCTGGCTCATGGTCTAGAAATGAGGGATGGTATCTTTTTTAATTGAAAGGAAAGAAGTCCATGGACCTCTTCCCCCTACTGCTGTCTGGCTCATGTCATGACGACCTGTAAGTTGTCCAAGGTTGGGTAGAAAGAAGTCAAACAATCAGAATCCTTAATGTTAGGCCAGCCATTACGTATTATGCAAACCAGCAGCTTATTGTAGAGATGATGTCTTTTTACTGTTATCAATTTAGAGATGGTCTCGGGAGGAGCCATCAGACAAGCATTACCCGATCAGAAATGTAACCCTGATAGAATGTATGATATAATATGAAATGGCATTTATAACGCGCATATACACAGGTGTTTCAAGGCGCAACAAGGCAAGGGAGGGGGAACAGAGGGAAAACAAAGACAACAAGCTTACTAGGCCAGGTGACATTGAGATCGCGCAAGTGCAGGGGAGGGGGGAAAAGGGAAAAGTGTAGGGTGGAAGGGGCAGTGCAATACATAGGATCAACAGTAAAATAAATAAGAACAGGTAAAAGGTGCAGCCAGCCAGCTTGTGGCAAGTGCAGGGGCGTCAAGAGCTGGTAGGTACTGTAGGGATACAGAAACAGCCCCCAAGTGCAGATGTTGCCCGGGGGCAGTGCTGGTGTGCAACTTGCGGGGGAGCGGTGCTGGGCCCGTGATCAGAGGGTAGTCAGGTTACCAGTGCAGTTTCAGTCAGAAGTTCAGCAGGGGAGAGGAGGAGAGAAAGCAGAAGCAAAGAGGAAGGTCTTGGGGTGCTTCTGGAACCGGAGATGGTTCTCCTCAAGTTTCAGGGATGCAGAAAGGCTGTTCCCGAGGGAGGCCCCAGCCAAAAAGAGATATCTACCACCAACTCGTTGCTTGGAGAAGCAACTGACCCTGAGAGAGTTGGAGGCAGATGAGCGAAGAGCTCGAGACGGAAGATATTTAGGAAAGGAGAGTTGAAGGTATTGAGGCGCCAGGAACCAGAAGGCTTTGTGGACAATGAAGAAGGTTTTGAACTTAATCCTCGCAGCCACTGGGACCCAGTGCAGAGATTTCAGTCCTGGAGAGATAAGATCCCTGGCTTGAAGCCAAGGACAAGTCTCGCAACCCTGTTCTGGATGAGTTGCAGAGGGTGTAGAGTAGAAGCAGGCAGATTTAGAAAGAGGCTGTTGCAATAGTCCAGCCTAGAGAGAACCAAAGCTCTGGAGACAGTGGGCTTCTGGGGGAAGGAGAGGAAAGGAAGAAAACCTCTGAGGAGGTGCAGCTGGTAGTGTGGCTTCTTTGAGACGTCAGATGTGAGGAGAGAAGGCGAGTGTGGAGTCGAAGATAACCC
This sequence comes from Ambystoma mexicanum, assembly GCF_040938575.1. Lineage (NCBI taxonomy): Eukaryota > Metazoa > Chordata > Amphibia > Caudata > Ambystomatidae > Ambystoma > Ambystoma mexicanum. The sequence continues at coordinate 282,891,085 of NC_090940.1, forward strand.
CAAGATTTTTAGCATCACAGGTGGAAGCAGCAAGAGCGCCAAGAGAGGCCGGCCAGAGAGCGACAGAAAAGGAGGGAGCAGGTGTGACGATGAGTCGAATTTCAGGCTTGCTGGCACTAAGGCAGAGATCATTGGCGGCACACCACTCCTGGATAGCAGTCATAGATGAGAGAAGAGGTCACCACTATTTACCAATTCCCGTACCCCGTACGTTTTTGTAACTAAGATTACAGTATGTCAGTTTTGATGAATATTGAATATATAAACCTTTCTTTTGATAAGCACGTTGATAGTGTCAAGACGTTTTATGCTTGTATGCTGTCCCTGCTTTATTTTGATGATAATAAAACTGGGTTTTGCCTTGCATTTTGTCCATTTCCATTACTGAGTCTGGTTTGATCTGGCTCTAGGACCTCTAAGTAATTTGAGAATTTCTAGGCCCTATTTAACAGATGGTAGCAGAGGTGATGGTTTGCTAGATGTCGGACTGTTTGGGAATCCCTGCTGTTTCCCTGAAGTGCTGCAGAGGCGAACTGTGGAGAAGGGATTGCGCACAACACAGAGGTCGACAAGAGCCCCTTTTGGAGAAAGTCCTGTCTGGTCACCGCAGACCACTCCATGGAGCGTGAAGGGTCGTGACGCTGATAAGGGAGGCCTGACACCGAAGACCCTCAGTGGATCCACGGATGCAAGTATGGACACTGGCCTGGCAAAATGGGATGGAGGGGATTTTTTGTATATTGGGAGATTGTGATAAAATAAAGAGATAAAGGATAAAAGAAATAGCTTCTGACAAGGGTCCGGAAAGACCACGTGGCACACCTTATTATGGGGCAATAATAAGAGATGGATGCCTCACCAGGAGCTGGGAAGACAGCTGTAGTGTATTTATTAGTGTACTAATTGCCAGCGCCAGCCTCATGTTGTAGGACATCTTAGGCTTTGTGAAAGGTTGTGGTGTGAACTAAGGAGTGTGGTCCAGTGTGGCAGCAGCAAGGTGGGGCTGCTCAGAGCATGAGTGACAGGGGTGGTGTCCCTCAGAAGGTTTTGAGGGAACAACAAGTTAGGGCTGTTTGTGGCGCAAGTGGCATTTTGGGGTGCCGCTCTGAAAAATTCGGTGATTCAATAAGCGTGGTCTCAGGGAGTATTTTTGGGGAAGGGTGTGAAAGGGAGGTAAAAGAGGGTGAGTGAGAATTCAAATAAAATATGTTAAGTATTGGTAAGTTAAATTGTGACCTATTCTTAAAGGAGACACTCATTATGCACCTATGTAAGCATTACCCTGGTATAAGGATAACATCCTTAAATACCACACGCAGTGTGTGCGGGACACTCTGGGCAAAATGTTTATGCCCTGGCCGCATGAGGGCATTCACTCAGTCAGTACTGCAACACGTTTTGCCATCTACATGCCGCATACAAGGGAAAACAGTTACAGAATTGACTAGCCATTCAGAAACTGTGGAAAACGTACCAGGAAGAGAGAGGAGCCACCCACTATAAATGGATGCTTTATCAGAATGACGAAGGGGGTATAGCACCCATCGCTCCTCCTCCCCAGAGCAGTGATCCAACCTCGGAAACACAGGGATTATAACCATTACCATCATTGAGCAGTGGGGGAAACTAATTCCACATATGCGCCACCGTGTACAGATGTGGAGCAAAAAAATAAGTAAACAAAGACCATTGTCCACACATGTAGAATATGACAAGCGTTGCAATCTACAGGCAAAATTGATAGAAGCAGAGGTGGAAGTCCAGAGAGAACGAGGGAAGCAGGGCAACAAGGATGAGACAGTGATTAAAGCGAATGAATGTGGACAGATAATGCTCAAACTAGATGGAAAGGGCATGGACTATTTTAAAGAAAGGGAAAGAAAAGTTAGCGAAAGAGCAGAAAAGAGAAAGAAAGGGTATGAAGAACGAGAGAAAATTAAAGGGAGAAGAGACAAGAAGAAGAAAGAAAGTGATGAGATGCAGAAAGAGAGAAAAAGGGAGGAAGAAAAGAACAGAGGTAAACTCTGAGATCTGGAAAAGCACTGTAAGGCGAAGAAAAGACATTGATATTATTAGAGGGAGAGAGAGAGAGAGAGAGAGAGAGAGAGAGAGAGAGAGAGAGAGAGAGAGAGAGAGAGAGAGAGAGAGAACAAGAACAGAGAGAAAGAGAGGAACTTAGAAAGATGCCGCAGTGGATGAGATACTTAAAAAACACTCTTCCAGATGAAGGAGAAGAAGGGGCCATACGAAGGAGGATTGGCAATCTGTATATGAGCAGGTGGGATGACACCAGCAGCATGCAGGGGAGTAGAGGAGAGTCTCTGCAGGATGGAGGAAACAACATATTGGAGGTGGTGATGAGTGGAACATATAGGACGAGTCCCCTTGGGAGACTAGATTTAAGACAGAAAAGACGATGAAGGTGATGATAGAGACAACACTATTTTAGAAGATGAGGAGGAACGTGGAGAGGAGGAGGACGCATAAGCCCGTTCTTCAAATATGGGACTATGGAAGGAGATTAACAAGTTACTTAACCCTGGTAACGTTCTTTCGATTGGATGTTCCTCCCACGTATTCCTTATCTATGATATTTCCCAATATCCAGCTTGCTGCTTCAGGAAAAAATAATTCCCAAGTAGAGGGCGCTGTGCGTCGATGCCTGTCGAGTCGATGTCCCTCGGAGGCTTCCGTGCCAATGTCGACATCATCACAGTTATAAGTAGCGCACGCAGTGTCCGTTGCTCAGTTCCGTGTTGAAGCGAAGGAGCGTCTTAAGTTAGACGGTTACTACCCTTGATGGAGCGCAGACTGTAACCACAAGGGAAGTTTTACTGCAGGGTAGATAGGGAGGGGTGATAAGGAATATGTGTGAGCAACATCCAATCAAAAGAACGTTACCAGGGGTAAGTAACTTGTTTTTCGAATGGATTGTGTCCTCCCACGTATTCCTTATCTTTGATACTCTCCCAAAGCAGTAATATAATCAGGAGGAGGGAGTAAAAATAGAGCAATTAAGTATACGCAGAGTGCAGTACTGCCTTTCCAAATTTCTATTCTTGATTAGTGGAGGAATCCAGGATACAGCATTTTGCAAAAGTGTGTGCAGACGAAAATGTGGCAGCCGCACAACTATCATTTAATGGAACTCCTTTCTGAAGAGCTGACAAAGCTGTGATACCCTTGTTTGAATGGGCTGTTATGTGTTTTGGAGGGTCTTTACCAGCCAATTTACAACATTCTGCAATTGTTAAAATGATTCACCTAGATATGGTTTGTTTGGTGATGGCTAGACCCAATTTATGACCTGTGTAACCCACGAATAATTGGTCAGTTTGTCTCAGGTTAACAAGTCTGTTAATGTACAAACTCATGGCACGCTTTGGATCGAGTCTGTGTAGCCCTTCTTCCTCCTTCCATGGATGTGAAGGAGGTTAAAAAGAAGGTAAGGTTTTCCTCCGAGCAATGTGGAACGCAGATACCACCTTGGGAAGGAAATTAGGCTTCACTCTTAAAACTTCTCCGTCCTTGTGAAAGACAGTGTAAGGAGGCTTGCAAGACAAGGCCTGTAACTCACTCACCCTTCGGGCAGATGTTATGGCCACCAAAAAGACTGTTTTGAAGGGAAGTAGTCTTAATGGGCATGAGTGAAGAGGTTCAAAGGGAGTACCCATTAAAAAGTTTAAGATTAAATTTAGATCCCAGGGGGGCACCTGAAAAGGAGTTGGGAGATGAACATTAGTTAACCCCTTCAGGAATTGTATTGCCAGAGGTATTTTAAAGTAGGAGATGTCCTCAGCAGTACGCTTGAAAATGGAAAGCGCTGCTAGGTAACCTTTGATCATACCAATCTGGAGTCCCAGATTTGCTAAGTGCAACAGAAAAGACAACACCATTGGTGTACTGCATGAAAAAGGGTCAAAATTCTTATCTCTGCATGAGCTGCAGAACTTATTCCAACGACAGTGGTACAAGAATTTTGTTGCAGGCCTTCTCGCTGAAAGCAACACCTCAATTACGTCACCCGGGAGATCCCAATCTTTGTATATCAGCCTCTAAGAAACCATGTGTGAAAGCCGACAGTCCTGATATCCGGATGGGGAACTTGAACCTCCACTCGCGACAGTAGATCCTCTCTTTGTGGAAGACGAATCGGAGGACAGATGGACATGTCTAGAAGGTCCAGATACCACGTTCTCCTGGCCCAATCCTGGGCAATTAGGATCATGGTTTTCCTGAACCTCCTCAACGTCCTTATTACACATGAGGAATGACTGGGACTGGAGGAAACGCATAAAGGAGTGGAAAGTCCCAGTCCACAACGAAAGCGTCCCCTAGAGCTCCTCTCTGGGGAAATTCCAAGAGCAGTACAGTTCGCACTTCCTGTTGGCATTGGTCGCAAACAGATCCACTTGAGGGGTTCCCCAAAGGGTGACGATCTCTTGAAGGACTTTCTGAGCTAGTTCCCACTCGTGGGAGACTGCACTCTGCCTGCTCAGAGCATCCGCCATCGTGTTCTGCCAATCGAGATATTGCTTCTTGTATTGCCCAAAACAAGAGCTGCATTGCCTCTTTGCACAGTGTTAGTCACCCTACACCTCCTCCTTTGTTGAGGTAGTACATGGCTACTGTGTCGTCTGTCATTATCAGGACATTCTTTCCCCGTACAGATGGCAGGAAAACCTTCAGCGCTAGTCTGATTGCTCTCAGCTCTAAAAGGTTGATATGTAGTTTGGACTCAGATTGAGACCAACGACGCTGATGGTCAAAATTGGTGGTATGAGCTCCCCACCCCATGAGGGAGGCATCCGTCACTACTGTTATCTCCGGCCATGGTTGCCAAAAAGGTTTTCCTCTCAAAATGTTCTCCTGACAGGTCCACCACTGAAGGTCCAGTGCGACTCTGTGTGGGATTTGTAGGAGATCGGACATCCTTGCCGAGAACTGTGACCATTGGGTCCTGAGAACCCATTGGAGGGATCTCATTCTCAGGCGAGCCTCTGGCACCAGAAAAATGCAGGATGCCAGGAGGCCAAGCGACCTCAGAAAAAGTCAAAGGCAGGAAGATGTTGGCCATTCTGGAACTTTGTCACCATCTGTAGAATTTCTTGAGCCCTCACCTCTGGTGGCGAGGCTTTTCCCAGGGATGTATCCAGGACTGCTCCAATGAATTGGAGTCTTTGTGATGTTATCGTGTGGGACTTCTTGAAGTTGAGGAAGAAGCCCAGTCTGTGGAGGGAGTGGCACGCGTAACTTAGATCTAGGGCTTGTTCTGGGGAATTTGCCCTGATCAACCAATCGTCTAGGTAGGAGTAGACATGAATCCCCCTGGTAGGCAGAATCCTGTGCAGTTCCCTTAGGGAGCACTACAGAAGATTAAGACTACATGTATGAGCAATAAAACCCCTTTGGCATCAGTCGGTACCACAAAGATTTAGTTGGTAGCTGCGGCTAAGCAGTCAGACTTATCTCAAGAGGGAGATGAGCAGTATTCAGTGTTTACACAATAGGGCTACAGTACTATGGTACAAGGAACCACTGACCAAAGCTTTGTAGTAAAAAGAATATATATATTTATTTTACAGACTTCTAGTTCAACACATTAATCACAGTTAATAGAAAAAAGGTAAAATCAGTCAAGAAAAGTATACACAACTCCCTGGTTCAATTGTAGACAAGTTTGAAAACTGAGCAAAACGGCACAGTGAAAACCAAACACAAATGGCACTCTTATCAATTTCTCATAAGGGAGGGAAAAACAAGTTATACAGGAATATATTCTTAGGCACCCTACTAACACTTCCCCATAAGTTTATGAACAAGTTTAGGCAAGGCAGTACTTTAGCATGTAGAATACTTAAATGAAAACCAAGCAAAATGGCACTTCACAAGTTTTAAAAGTGGGAACGAAAAGGTGGTTATAAGAATTAGGTGCACCAACACAGTGCTAGTTGAGAAGCAATCTAGAGAAGGCAGTTATAACAGATTCAGCCAGAGTCAATAGGCCTGTGCCAGAGTCAGTGGTACAGGGCAAAGACCCCAGGAGCAAAATGTTCTTGTAGCTGGAGTCAAGTCTTTGTTAAACAATTCGAAAAGGTGGATGCAGAAGGTGAAAGACAATGTTAGAGGATAGGGGCGGCCAACCCAGCAGGTAGGTAAAGGATTTAAAACACCTTTAGCGCTACCAAACGAAAAGGTAGGCCTGGCGGAACAAAGTACCTTAAAATGTAGAAGAGGCTCCTGCGGTGGCGGTTGTTCCTGGCAGTTCCTGCAGTTCAGGAGATCCAGCAGAGGAAGCGAGACTCTCGTCGTGGAGGAAGGTTCGAGTTACTGCACTGCCCAGGGATGAAACCAGCCACCGTGCTGCAAAATGAAAATAAAAAGGTACGCTCCTTTAAATCGCGGTCCGGGTGGACGGTTGCCTGGCTATCCAGTCTCCGAGTGCTGGGCACTGGCGATTCGACCAATGCAGGTTCTGGAAGGTGATTGGCAAACTGGTTGGCCCCACCAGCTCAAGGGAAGAAGGCTCTTGCAGATGAAGATCTTCTCTCATCATGTGGAGAAAAGTGGTGAGACGCTGCAGCAGGGCTTCAACGGTGGTTCAGTTGGTGCAGCTGTCCTTGGCTCCTCTCCTCTTCGGCTTCTTTGTTCCAGTGGGGACGTCTTGCTCTTCCAGTCCTCAGGACCCTGCTTTTATGCAAAAAGATCCCCATTCATACAGCCTAGCTGTCACTCACACAGTGGAGTGGTCATCATGAGGGGAGACCCTCCAGCCTATCGGGGCAGTGTGCGACATTGGTTGCTGAGGCAACCCTGTCCAGGGGTCCTACTCGCCCTCCCACACAGTGGGCCCACCCCAGACTCAGTGGAGCCGAAAGGAGAGCTTCTTAGCAGAAGCCCGCCAAAAGGACAAACAAAGGATCCCCGACCTCGGTTAGGAGTTTAGAGAAAGACACGAGAAAGAATTTATATAAAAGTTCTGGCAAATAAAACCTACCGGAGTAAAGTTAAAAAAAAAACGGCGGTATGTTAGAGGGTGTCAGTAAATGTGGTAGCCTCGAACAATGGGAAAATCCCAAAGTGAAATATATGCGGTCAAATATTTTTGGTAGTAACCACTGCCACCAGCCAGATACTTTTGAGAAAGGGACTGTACGGTACCCTCTCGAAAATTAACATAAGGGAAAAACTATTAACCCTTGCCATTACTTCCATAGTAAGATGGGTTGTACTGGTTTTGTTCATAAAGATTGACTACTTAAGTCAATGGGGACTTTACATGCCCTGGGAGACAGTACTCAGTCCCAGGGTATGGAGTCTATGTTTGGGGGTCGCTACGACACCCGCACGGAGGGTGCTGTGTATCACATGTGGATAAAGATGGTTCCTATGAGGGTGAGATAAACCCCATAGATATTAAACACAAAAAATAGCCTAGAACACACATAGCAAATATCCCTAAGAGTGGGAAAAAGAGACTCACTCTTAGCAGGAGAAAAAAGCAAACCCTTCAAATCCAGCAAAGCTGCTGCGGGACTCTATAGGTAAGGGAAATTAGCCATACAATGAGAATTCTCTCTAACACCCCCCTCTCCTGAGACTCGCTCCCACAACCACCATTAACTTGGTGAAAACTCTCGGGCGGACATTAGCCCAAATGGCAGAACCCAAAACTGATAGTGCAAGTTGCCAATGGCGAACCTCAGGTACTTTCTGTGCTTGTGATGGATAGGCACATGAAAATAAGCAACCTGAAGGTCCAATGAAACCAACCAATCCTAAAGCTGGAGGGCCTGAAGGATTTGAGAAAGGGTCACCATCTTGAACTTGTGCTTCCTGAGGAACTTGTTCAAGTCTATTAAGTCAAAGATGGGTCTCAACCCTCCGTCTTTTTTCGGTATTAGAAAATACGGGGAGTACCAACCCTTGTTCATCTGCGCTACAGGTACTGGTTCTATAGCACCTTTATCTAGCAGGGTTAAAATCTCCTGCATAAGGAGCGTACCCTGAATCTTCAAAGAGTTGTTTGTAGGAAAGGCAGACAGTAACCTTGGGCGATTGTCTCAAATACCCAAGCATCTGAAGTAATAGCCTGCCATTCTGTCAGATGTTAGGTTAAGCTGCCTCATGCCGTTGTTTTGTGATGGAAGACCTCAGAGAGGTTTTGGGGCCGCTGACACAGATGCTGAGGGTAAAGCAGTACCTGCGGTTGCGGTCTTAGTACCTCTACCCCATCCACCACGGGGGAATCCTCTACGGCCTCTTTGAGTTGGCTGTCCTATGCCCTTTGCGAATGCGGAATAATAGCGAAAGGACCTACCCCTCCAGGGTGCACCTGTGGGGCTGTTCAAAGTTTGCCTTATCGCAGCTCCAAGGGATTTGGCTGCCGCCTTGGAAGTTTGCAGCTTCTCCAAACTTTCATCAGCTTTACTTCTGAATAGGTGTTTGCCATCAAAGGACATGTTGAGAAGTCTGGACTGGATGTCTGGGGTAAATCCCAAACCACGTAAACCTGCGGATCACTGTACTAGCCGCCATGGCTCTGCTGATGCCGTCAACTGAGTAGAGACCGGTTTGGAGGGATTTGCACATAGCGTCCTTTCCATCCTTCATAAGGTTCAAGAAACCGTCCCTTTCGTACCCTTCGGGAGATATGGTCAGCCGCCATTGAAACACAATCCCAAAAGGTGTGCGTAAATCTCGCCAGCATGCATGTGGCATTAGCAGACTTTAGTGCCATGCTGCATGCCGAGAAAACGTTCTTGTCCATGGCATCAAATTTCTGGTCATCACGATCTTGCGGGATTGTAGGGTATGCATTTTTTTTTTAATTATTATTTGTATTTGGTTTAAGAAAACCTTTACAAACATTCCTTACTCAAATAGGATAAAATAAATAAGTATAGATTTACATATATCAATCACATAACATAACATACATACATTTAAAAGGAGAAGAAAAAGAAAAAGGAAATTCCTGTAGTGAAAAAAAAGAAAAAACAATCATCATCATATATATAGAGAAGAAAAAGAGATCAGAAAAAAAGCAAAGCGAGGAACTTGAACCTTTAAGCATAAGAACACATGAACATAACAAACATTTCTAAAACAGTCTAATTTAAGGCCCTTTAGGAACCCAGAAATTGCTAAGCCCTCTTGTGTATTTTGTTCATTTAAGAACCGTTTCCAGACCAAGCCAATAGAGGAGCATAAGTAAGACTCCCTCAAGGGGCCCAAAAATGTGTTCCTCAAGTCAGCCAATTTTACACAACTTAAAATGAGATGTTTTGAAGTTTCCTGCTCGAAATGACAAAATCTACATAAACTTTCCAGTATATTTACTTGATTTCTTTTCGTTAGGGCATCATTAGTAGGGAGGATATTCCATCGCAATAGCAAGCCTTGGTGATAACGGTTTGGAAAGAGAAAGAATTTTGCAGAGGGATCCCCTTTTCCTATTCTCACGTGAAAGATGAGTCATAGAATTATATGAATGTAAAGTTTCTAATGTGGAGACCCGATCTTTATCTAGCAACATCTTTTTAGTTAGCATTGGGTTGCTGATTAGGGTTTCCAGATTAGAGTCTATGTTTTGGAGGATCTTCTCACAGTTATTGCCAAATGTTAGTAAGCACCCATAGTAATTTATGTTATTCCCCATCAACTCATATAGAATATTTACGGTAGGGGCCTTAATTTTGGCATATAGCGAAAGCATCCTCCATTGTACTCGGGCCCATATGGAGGTATATCCCAGCTCAAACCGTATTTCAGTTAGGGGTACGGCATTAGGGAGGCCAAGGATACGTCTCCGGATTCCACCTTCTATCTGGTTCAGTTTATGCATTACTGCTTCAGAACACAGATCCAAACCGTATTCCAATTTAGGGACCACTTTCCCTTAAAAGAAAATGAGCACCGGTTTTATCGAGAATCTCCCAAATTTACAGTCACTTTTCAACATTTGAGTTCCCAATAATTTAGCTTTCTGTGCTAAAATGTTGAACTGAGCTCTAGCCCCCTTATGTGCACCAACATAATAGCCCAAATAAATCACACTAGGGGAGATGCCCTCCCTAGGACCATGCAAGGACCAGATTGGGCGCTGTTTCTTGCGTTCTCCCTTCGCAAATGCGAGGATTTTGGTTTTATTCGGGGCCGGGGAAGAATTGATTAGCCAACATCCCGGAGGAATCTAAGCCCTAAGTCACCTTGCTCTTGGACTTTTAACACGTGCCCCCAATGGGGGAGCGTAACTTTAACTGGTGGAGGGGCCAAATATCCCCTATCTTTTATACGCTGACGATCTGGTGATTCTAGATAGAACGCCCATCGGGAACCTGACTGCCCTAAGCTGTTATGCTGAAGAAAACAATTTTATAATTAACACCACTAAATCTAACATTCTTATTTTTCAAATCGACAGCCAAAAACAGGATACAGATTTAATTGGCAACTGGGTAAAAACCCACTCACACAACTTTTAACATATAAATATCTTGGAATAAATATCAATTGCCATCCATCTGGGCCTCAAGTGAGGAATTGTGTTTTTTTTTTTTTTTTTGTATTGCGCTCTGAGCGCGTGGTTGTGTTTCTCCCTCCCCCAGCCCGCCTCCCTGAACGCCCACCCCCCCATATACCGACCTTCCTGGGCAGCCCCCTGCCCGACAGCCCCCACGGCTAAGGGCCCCTCAGGCAAAGGGCGGCTCCTACGGCTGCGGCTCCCATTGTGTCTGCAGGTGTCCGCAGGCGACGCTTTGCGTCGGTCCACCTTGTTAGCTCCACCTGCTCCCTCAGCCCGCCGCACCTACACCTGTTCACTTCATTCGCATGGTGTCTTCACTTCACTGTGCCCTGCAAATTGTGGCAAACTAGGGTTTTTCTCCCCTCGCAGGATTTTCAAACTTAGGTGGCCTCTCCACTGGGTACCTGATATGCATTTCTGTGTTCACTGTGCTGTGAATTTGTGGTAAACTAGGGCTTGCCGCTCTCTTCCTGTCTGCTTGTGCTTGTCCTGTCTCCCCCCCCCACTCCCTCCTATCCCATGGTGCTCTCTATCTCACCTATCCTTTCTAATTGCTTCTCCATTGACTATCCTGCTCTCCTCACTAAATCTGGTAGAAAAAAGTTTAAAAAGGACATCCTGGTCTCCAACCCAGACCTCCCTATCGCTGACACCTACACCAGTGCCTCCTCTAAGGAAACTCTCACTGACATCCTCTTTTTCGTGCCTTCACCTGACGTATGGACCCTTCATATGGTCTCTGTGCTCGCTCCTTTCTCCTCTACTCCCATTAATGGTGCCACCTGTTGGGATGTCCTCTTGGCCTCCTTCCACTCCTCTAAGGCCATCATTAATGTCTAAGCTAATGGGACCGTCTTGGTCCAAGGCCCTCAGGCCAACCTTCACCTCTTTGATAGATGCTTCCCGCGCCTCATCAACTTCCTTTCCTCTCCTGCTGTCCCCCCTCCTCTGTCCTCGGCTACCTTGCCTCTACCCTCCCTCCCTGCCCCCTCCCATGCTCCTTCACCTCCGCGGGGCGTACCTCGGATTTGTACCCCTTCCCGGAAGTCCTTCAAAGATGGCAACCTTCTCCACATTGCCACTCTTAACTCTCGCTCTGCCGTCAAACATTCCTCTCATATCTGCCGCCTTCTTGAGGAACTGGACCTTGACGTACTCGGTCTCACTGAGACATGGTTCACGGCCAGCTCTGTCACCAGCTTTGACACACTCCTACCTGACGGTTACAAGATCCCCTCCGTGCCCAGGCCCAACCGTGCTGGGGGGGGGGGTGTGGCCCTTATCTTCCCTGAGTGGATTCCTGCCACTGTTACTCTCATGCAGACCTACTCCTCTTTTGAATGTCTTGTCTGCCGACTCTCTCTCTCTCTCCTAGCCATTCCCTTACCGTGGCTACTATCTATCGGCCACCTGGTTAAATTTCCTCCTTCCTCTCCGAGTGGGCGGACCTCTCCTCCTGACTCCTGTCCTCAACCACTCAACTCCTCTTTCTTGGAGACTTCAACATCCACCTGGATGCCGCCTGTCCCCCCCTCTGGACTCTTTCGCGACCTCTGCGACTCTCTCTCTCCCTCTCTATTCTCCTGTCTCGGCCGACTCATTCTGCAGGGCACACTCTTGATGCCCTGATCTCTTCTGACCTTCCCCTCTCTGTCCCTCTCTCCACTCCTCTCTCCTGGAGTGATCACTTTCTCCTCTCCTCCCACCTCACCCTCCCTGGGCAAAGCCACCCTCATCACTGCCATCGTCCTTCTCGGTCATCCGACCCATGAAGCGTGCGTCAGTTGAGGCTTTCGCTGCCACCTTCTCGCCCCCTCATCCCCCTTCGGCTGACTCCCACCCTGACACAGCCCTCTCCACTCTGCTATATCTGATACTCTTGATACCCCTGCCCCCGTCATGAGAATCCGCCTGAAGCCCAAAGCCAAATGTAACTCCTGGTATGACTCGGATCTCGTCACCCTTAAACGCAAGTGCAGGGTGGCAGAGAGAAAATGGCGTGCTTCATGTTCATCCTCTGACAAACTGGCCTGTCGCCTGCTCCAAAGGCAATACCGGCTCTCTGTTCTCACCAAGAAGAGAGCCCTTATCCAAGCCCGCATCACTGCGGCATCTAACAATTCGGCCAAACTCTTTAAAATCTGCAAGGAGCTGACCAACCCTGCTGCAGTCTCTACCTCTCCTGTCCCCTCCCAGGCCCTCTGCACGGCACTGGCCTCTCACTTCATTTCAAAAACTCAGGACATCCTGTCCTCACTCTCCTCCTATCACCTCCCCCCTCTATTCCCTGCCCTTGCTCTGGCCCTTCTGCAGCCACCCCTCCTCTCTCCTTCTCTGCCTTTCCCCTTTTTTCTGCTGACGAGGTTTCGAGACAAGTCCAATCTATGAAAGTCTCGTCAAAACAGGTCCACCCCTATTCCTCCAAAACTATCAAGGACCACATCGACTCCTTGGCTCCCGCCCTTGCTGACTTCTGCGATCACTCCTTCGCCTCTGGAGTCTTCCCATCCCCTCTCAAGCACTCCCTTGTGCACCCCCTTCTTAAGAAACCCTCTTCCGACCCTTCCTGCCCAGCTAACTATCGCCCAATCTCTATCACTCCCTCCTGGGCAAGCTCCTGGAGAAACTGGCCATCTCCCAGCTAAATCTCCATGCTGAATCTGTTGGTAGCCTTCATGACCATCAGTCTGGCTTCAGAGCTGCCAGAAGCACGGAAACTGCTCTCCTGAACATCAGTGAGGACCTGCTCTCGAACCTTGACTCTAACATTCCATGTGTTCTCATTTTGCTTGATCTCTCTTCTGCCTTTGATACTGTCAACCATACCATCCTGCTCAACAGTCTCCGTGATAACCTGGGTATCACTGGTCAGGCTCTGGCGTGGCTGACTTCTTTCCTCTCAAATCGACCCTCCCAGGTCCAACTGGGGTCTTTCCTCTCTGACATCTTTTTCTCTACCTGTGGTGTCCCCCAGGGTTCTAACCTCTCCCTGGCTGTTCAACCAGTATCTGGCACTTCTCGCCCACCGTATCGCCGCTCTCTGCCCCAACTTTCCGTGCTATGCGGATGATACCCAGCTCATTTTCAGGCTACCCTCGGCCTCCTCCTCTCCTTCCCTCATCTCTGACCGTCTTTCTGCTATCCAGGAATGGTGTGCCGCCAACGACCTCTGCCTTAATGCCAGTAAGACTGAGATTCTACTCATCGGCACACTCACTCCCTCCTGCCCTGCAGCTCTCTGGCCGGCCTTTCTTGGCCCTCTTCCTGCTCCTACCTGCAAGGCAAAAAACCTCAGGGTCATCTTCGACTCCACACTCTCCTTCTCTCCTCACATATCCAACGTCTCTAAGAAGTCACACTACCAACTACACCTCAGAGGTATCCTTCCTTTCCTCTCCTTCCCCCAGAAGCTCACTGTCTCTAGAGCCCTGGTTCTCTCGAAGCTGGACTACTGTAACAGCCTCTACCTAAATCTGCCCGCCTCTACTCTCCGCCCTTTTGTAACGCTCACCTGGCTCCCACTGAGGCGCTCGTCTGGTCTGGGTTGCTGTGGCCTCTTCAAGCTTGATGCGCAGAATTCGGACCACCGATTGAACAGGACCCCCAAATCTTGCTTGTCGGGCCCGTAGGATTATCCTTCTGCAGATGAGAAAGGGGATTAACTGTCTGCCGAATAGTGTGCTTGCTCGCCCCTTCCCCCCCTTCGTTCTTCTCTGATTCTTCCAAAACCCCCGGTTTAAGCTCACCTTATGGTTTGGAAGGATGAACTCTCCATCCTGCTTCTGGTGCAGGGGCGCGTGTTCGTCCAGTTACTTCACTGGTTTTCAGAATGGCGCTGGCACATCCACTTGACTTTTCTGAGCAATACGCCGTCAGTATGAAGATGCAAAAGTTCATGTGTGAGCCTCCTTTTATGTTGTCTTTTCTGTCCTTTATTTCGGGTGCAGAACAAAGGCGATGCGTTGAGGGGTTAAATTGCCGGTGGTAAAATCAGGTGAGTTAGTGATGAGGGCGACCCCTCTAAATGTCTTTATAATTCCCCAGTAATGTCTTTTGTCCTTTCCCCACAGGGGCCGGGGTGCGGTACCTGCCAAAGATGCAGCGCCGACCCGAGATGTGGAATAATTCACCAAGAAAAGCCGGTAAGTAATGTGGCTGAAAATGTCCTTTCCCCATAAGGGCCGGGGTGCGGTACCTGCCAAAGATGCGGCGCCGACCCGAGATGTGGAATGGTTCACCAAGAAAAGCCGGTAAGTAATATGGCTGAAAATTCGGCTTTCCTCTTGTGTTCCCTTGCTCACCTTTTGTCTCTTCTTCTCTCCCCTAGGTGCAGAGATGTGGCGACCGGTGCTGAGAGCCGCAATGGAGCCGGGCGGCATCTCGTGAAAAGGTGAGTGAAGCGCGGCGCTGCAGCGAGCAACGCGGTGCTTTTAAATGGAAGTCTTCCTTCAGGAATGCTGGCGTGAAGATTCCGGATGCAGGTAAGAAGGTTGAATAAGTTCTTGGTTTCCACCTTTCTCTTCTCTTATTCCCTTACAGGTGTTCCAGGTTCGAGGCGGGCGTGGCTGGAGTCCAGGTGCAGGAGCAGACACAGTGAGCGTTCAGCTGCTGGGATGCAGAACAACGCGAAGCACGTGTGGCTGTCCGGGCGTGGCTTAAATAGCTTTGGAAGAAGTTCCAGGTGAGTATTCTTCCACAGCCCCACCCAAGTAACAAAATAGTTCCATCAGAAAAATAGTTCCTCCTAAGCATCATTTGGCTTGGTTCTTCATGCAGCATGGTCTGCATCAGGTGAGTGTGCAGCATGGTCTGCTTCAGGTAGTGCACCAAACACGTCCCCTTATGAGCCTGGCGCTTATGGCGCCAGGACTGATGTCCAACATGAGCCTGGCGCCAACTGCGCCAGGACAGAGTCCAAAGAGCCCCTATAAAGGGCCGCTGGGCTTTTACCCGGGGGCGTGATGCCTACTCCCGGGGGTGCTGGGCCTGGCCTGGTGCTCCGGGGGTAGGCATCATGACACCTTTGCAACTCATCCAGAACAGGACTGCAAGACTTGTCCTTGGCCTCAAGCCCAGGGACCGTATCTCCCCAGGACTGAAATCACTACACTGGCTCCCAGTGACTGCGAGAATCAAGTTCAAAACCCTTTGCATTGTCCACAAGGCCGTCTGGGGCCTTGGGCCAAAATACCTTCAACTCTCTCTTCCTAAATATCTTCCTTCTCGTGCTCTTCGCTCATCTGCCTCCAACTCCCTCAGGGTTAGCCATTTCTCCAAACAACGAGTTGGGGGCAGATCTCTCTCCGCTGCAGGGGCCTCCCTCTGGAACAGCCTTCCTGCCTCCCTGAAACTTGAGGAGAACCATCTCCGGATCTGTAAGTACCTCAAAACCTTCCTCTTTGCCTCCGCTTTCTCCCCCCCTCTCCCTTGCTAAAATTACTGAAACTGCACTGAATCTGCAACTGGGCCACTCACCGTTCTCGGTCCTTGGCCCAGCCACTCTCCCCTGCACTGCCTCCCTGGCAACCCCTGCACTGCAGGACTGTGTCTGTATCCCTACAGCTCCCCTTCCCAGCACTTATCTGCACTTACCTCGCACTTGCCACCAGCTGGTCCTGGTTATTTATCCTGTATACTATAACCCTGTACTGCACTTTTCCCTCTACCTTCCCCCCCTGCACTTTTCCCTTCCCCTCTACCCTTGCACGATCTGAATGACACCTGGCCTAGTAGGATCGTTGTCTGTCTCACCTTGTTCCCCCCTCCACCGCCTCTTCGCGCCTTGAAACACTTGTGTATAGGCGCGTATCATATCCATCCGACCAGCCATATAAATCCGAACTCTTGAGCATGATGCGGTTATTAGCTACCCAAAGGAAAGCCATCCAACGCAAAAATGTGAAATTTTCAATGTCATCAGCTTTAATATTCTACAAGCAAAAAGCAGTCCCCATAATAACACATGAAAGTCAAACAAAAGCGTTACCACTATCAACTAGGTGGGATACCTTAGAAGGTATTTACTCAGAAAGCATTTTACCAGAGCTTACCAAATGCCCTAATTAGATTTGAAGTAGGTCTCACCTCTCCATCTACCACGGTAATTTGGTTAATGCTGTCAACATATAGAAAATGTCTGCAGTCAACAAGAGTCATATGTAATCACTTTCCCATACTTAAAACCCTACTTGAATTACAAAACTCTGGTCCACTACAAACATGGAAGACTTCCTGCTTGACGGCGATGAATAATAAGGTTGTCTCAATAGAAATGTTATTAAATACTCCAGACAAAGCCAAAATCAAACTTTGGGAATGGGACTGGATTACTACCTGGAAGGAATGTAACAAGTATGTATCATTCAAGGCAGGGGCATTTATTATGAAATAGGTGAAGAACTACCCCAGTAACTCTTAAAATGTTCTGATCAAGGTTATGCAGACACATTCCTTCGTTTCCGCTTCAATCTCACAGCAACAAAAGGCAAACTAGCATCTTATAGCAAATCATCTAATCCTGACATAGTATGTAGGTTCTGCAGAATAGAAACAACCCTAGAAACCACCAAACACTTAATAACGGAATGTCCCGCAATTGCAGATCTAAGAGGTTTTTTTACAAATATTTTAAACATCTAACCCTGCTTACCAAATAGGTTTTTTGCGCGAGTCTTCAACACCTCTAAAGCTGGTCTGCATATCGCCACCGTTCAATTTTTAGATTCTTTGAACCTCAATGCACAGAATGTTTCTGAGGAGACTCACGTAGAATAAAAATTCTCATTCCAATATGTTTTAGGAAATAAAACACTTATGATGGCGGTAGCAGATCATGTAAGCCTGCCGCTTCTTCTATGAGATTTGTCCCATGTGTCAGTCCTCGATGACCGCATATTAGACTAGATGACTGTACTACTATAGCATTATCATGTCAGAACGAATTCAAGTTTATTTTTTTTATCTCTGTAAGAAATAACTTTCACTAGACAGCTTGATGATCATAGTTCCTAAAATATCGATTCATGTTCCAAAAAAATAAAATAATAATTGGCTAACAAATGTGGTGATCAGACTGACATCTATGAAAGTGACATCTAAGATAGCTAGTAATCATGCCTTTTATGTAAAAACAATATTGACTCAAATGGAAATCAGCACCAATAGGATTTTATCAGAAGGTTCTGTGATTTATATCTACTATATTATCCATCCATTGCTGTTTTAAAGGACTGGTTGCTTATTTTAGTCCCAATGTTTCTCCTAACCGAGTTGGTGGTCTTAAAAGTTACTAGCTTCTTGCCTTTTTTTCCTTGTATTGGTGATACCGACTAACACATGTAATGACGCCACTATGTCATGTCTGAAGACGATGTCTAAGAAACTTTGTAACTATACCTCTTCACATAAAAATGATAATGCAAATGAAGCCCACATTAACAGACTTATCAGAAGATTTTATGATTTTATCTGCTATGCTATTTATTGCTGTTATAAAGAACTGGTTGCTTATTTTACTGTTAATGTTTCTCTTAATTTAGCTGATGATTTTAAAATGTCTAGTTACTTGCTCCCAATCTGCATATTGGAGACACTTCTTTTAAGCCAAATTGTCCAATTTAATTATGCTAGATTTCACTTTGCTGGGCTATTGATCATTGCTGCGTTTGAACTAGACATACACTGAGAGTGTATGTGAACCTCGTGGTAACAGCTGTGTAATTTCTATACCCCATTCCCTAACAAACCTGAGATGACTTTACTCCAATGGTTGCAAGTGAAGTCATACTGCTAATGAGTTATTAATGTTTCTAACCGTAACCGTGTATCATGTTTTGTAGTTATTTATTGAATTCTGTTTTAAGCTGCTGAATTGTAATGACAAATTGAAAAAGTTGATTTATCAACTAAAACAATAAAATAAAAAATAAAAGGGCATCGGAGCCCGGAATAGGGGGAATCAGGGTTAAGAGGGACTCGCCTGACTTGCATATTTTTCAAAGAACCTTTCGTTGGTTTTTGGTACATCAGGCCCTCTGAATCAAGAGACTTTGAGAACATAAGAGTCTTGGGCACAGAAGGAACTGTGTCCTCGTGCCGAAGAAGCCCAAGAGTGTGCTATGCTCGAGTGAACCGCCTTGTCCCGTGCTGAAAATGTGGGGAAGGGAGGCCAACGGCCTGAACATCGCGACTTATTATTTTGTGAACACTTCTTTCTTTTTCATGAACATTTCCCCACAGTATTTGTAAATTAGCAGTAGGGATTGGCAATAGTTTTTTTTTAATATAGGCCCTTTTTTTATTTTGACGAGACTCCGCTAGGACTGCATTATTATTATTTGATGCTCGTAGCTTGCTGCCATCATAAATTTAGTTTTAGATGTGAGTTTATCACCCCCTTGATAAGGTTCAATAAACACCCTTGAACTGTGGTCACGTGTGTCCGTCTTACTTTGATACCATGCCGTCCTTAGAGTTCACAATCAACTATGGAAAGTCAGTGAGGTTTTCCCTTACAGATGCCACCGCTCGGCCTCAGACACAAACCTTGCTAAAATGGACGCCAGATAAGCGAAAGTACTTGGGAATAACTGTCTCTAGGACTAAAACCAGGTTAACGGATAACTACATCGCCCTGACGAAATATACGAATAAAAAAACGTCTGTAAGGTCACTGAGTGCCCTTTCATTAGCTGGCAGACACTTGCTAATTCAAATGATATTAGTACCTAAAATGTTATACACTTTTGTAAATGTACCCATCTACCCAGGCACCAATTTTTTTAAAGAACTGCACTGTATCCTAGCTATGATTTTGTTGCACACTGGAGCTCTGCGAAAAAAGTGGGAATCAATGGCAATGCCATATGTACGAAGGGTGGGTTCAATGAAACCAACCTGGAGATCTACTGTATGGCGGCTGAAGCACAATTTGACCCCTACTGGTATGACTTGGGAGAAATTCCACCACATGTTAGGCTAGAAAGGTCAGCGACGTAGGGAAGGGAAATGATGACACTCATAATGGATAAACACATATAAGGATGACTGCCCGTATGAGCCTGTCTCCACTACACAGAGCGCCGGGACGCTTATTTTTCAAAGGACAGATAGATAAACTCCATATTACCACTGGCTACCACTGTGGGACTTCCCACACCTTTCCCCTACACACTACCCTCCCCTCTCAAGCCCTACGCTCCTCTAACTCCCTCAGGGTTAGTCGTTTTTCAAAGAAATGAGCTGGGGGCAGATCTCCGTCTTCGGCTGGGGCCTCCCTTTGGAACAGCCTACTGGCCACCTTGAAACTTGAGGAGAACCATCTCTGGTTCCGGAAGCAGCTCAAGACCTTCCTCTTTGCTTCCGCCCTTGCCCCTCTTCTCCCCTGCTGACCTGTTTTTCTCTCTTGGCACTGTGCACCTGGACACCCTCTTCAGGCCTACTTACCTGCTCACCCTGCCTCCCTCCTGCACTGCCTCCGAGCCTCCCATTGCACTGGGTTCTGTATCTGTACCCATACATTGCCCTACATTTCCTCTGCACTTATCAGATATACCCATCTGACTAATCTTGCACTTGCCACTTGCTGGCTGCACTACCACTTTTTCACTGCCTGTATTTAATCATTTAGTTAACTTATTCTTTTCTCTCCTCTGTTCTGCGCTTTCCACTTCTCCCCCTTCAACGCACTTTCCACTTTTTCCCTTCTCAATGCACTTGCGCGTTCTTAATGTCACTGGGCCTAGTAAGATCGTTGTTTTTATTTTTTGTTCTCCCTTGTTCCCCTCCCTTTGCTTGGTCGCACTCTGAAAAACTTGTGTACGAGCGCGATATATATAAAATATATCATATTATATCATGCGTCACTATCCGTAGACGCTGGGAATCCTGGGGTTTAAATGCATAGGAGAACTGTTTCCTGAGGGGGGAAGCTCTTGTCGGTTGAGGGTCTAATAGCAAAACATGGAGACACACAAGTGAGGCTATTACAATACTACCGGTTGGTGCAACGATCTGGGCTAGATGGGACTCATACCATGCTGACCCCCCTAAAAATAAACTGCTAGCCTATATCTCCAACATATAGTTGCTACATTATATCGGGAGGTACTTATTGAGACTTCAACACAAGGAGATCCTTCACGGGAGAAATGTTAGAGGGAATTGAACCAGGAAATAAGTGGCGAACAATAGGGGGCTATGTTGAGTTCACTACATCACTATCTATGAATGGCCGATTGAAACTCATTCAATAAAAACGATTACATATGTTGCACTATACACCATATAAATTTAAGAGAGCATTCCCAGATCACAGTGGTCTATGTCCGAGATGCAGAGAGAAGGAAGCGCTATGCCTGCACATGTTCTGGTCCTGCCCAAACGTACTATACTATTGGAAACAAATATACATGGTAATGTCGCAAGTTATCGGTAAAAACATGGATGCTAATCTGATGGCCGCACTGTTTGGTGAATGGCAAGGCCTTCTGGAAAGTAGGACTAGATCTTTTTTAAATGTTAGTAATCTAGTGGCGAAAAGATGCATACTTAGGAAATGGAAAGCTCACAGTCCCCCGTCCATTCAAGAATGGCTGAAGGATCTAACCTAGGTGAATGAGTATGAGGAACTGTACATATCACTGACTCTGCATACGTCCCGACCTAAAGACATCTGGGGAGAGTTTAGAACATATCTTATTAAGATCTGAATGGAATTATAAAATGTATGAAATATGTGACGAGTGAAACAATTATATCCCTGTTCATACTTGTACTGTACCACACACAGACAATGTAGGCTTGGCTAAAATATGGGAAATCCTTTTGTTTTTTGCTTGCTGCTTTCTTTGCGATTGCTGACATTAAAAAAAAAATGTCTTTTTAAAAAAGATCTGTAACCAGCATTGCCAAAGCAAAGAGGGTGCAATCTAGAAGACAGATGGCCTGCAAGCCAAAGAAGGGTAATTGGAAGAAAGGGGGAAAACACCTGTCTTGGAGAGCGAAACGTAAACTTAAGACATTACCAACAGTTTCCAGGTGTGATAGTGAAAACTCAAAGGTGGCAGGGAAGTTGTCCTCCTTGTGAAGAGTGGAAAGGGGGAGAGGAATATAACCTGCAATACTTGTGGCCAATTAAACAGTGGAAAAAACAGCAATAATGGGTGCTGTATCCTAATGAAAGAAGAACAAGTTACTCTCTTACCTGGTAACGCTCTTTCGATGGGATGGTCCGACGACATATTCCAGATCTATGACAGTAATCACTACAGCTGTGCCGCTTCGGAAAATCTTTCGGCGTCTGCGTCCATGACGTTGATACGCTGTCCTCGAGGGCCTCCGTCGAGCAGACGTCACCGGATGTCATAAGTAGGACGCACGACGCCCGTAGCCTCAGTTATAGTTTTTTCCCAGAACATGTAGCACCAATCTTCTGCCAGTATGACCACAGAAAGCCATGCGGAAACGTAAGCTGCAATCGCATAAGAAATTCTGTAGCGGGGAGGCAGGGAGGGAGCGATATGGAATACGTCGTCGGACCATCCCATCGAAAGAACGTTACCAGGTAAGAGAGTAACTTGTTCTTCGAGGGGATTGGGTCCTCCGACGTATTCCATATCTATGACAGACTCCCAAAGCAGTACCAACGTAAGGAGGTGGGAAAAGAATTTAGAATATACAAACTTAGAATGCCCAATCAAATTGCAGAGTAAAGGACCGCCTTGCCAAAGGCCAGATCCTGCCCATGGATAGAATCTAGGGAGTAGTGACGTACAAAAGTATGGACCGAAGCCCAAGTGGCTGCTTCACAGATGTCACGAATAGGAACACCCCTCTGCAGGGCAGTAGAGGCAGCCATACCCCTAGTCGGATGGGCCCGTAAGCCTTCTGGAGGGTCCTTACCCGCCAGGCGGTAACATTCAGAAATTGCCAAGATAATCCATCTAGGCAAATTCTGCTTAGTCACAGCTTGTCCCAAACGCCTTCTAGCGTAACCAATAAAGAGCTGATCGTCCACTTTTACCCGGGACATGCGTGAAATGTAGAAACTTAAAGCCCTCCGAGGAACTAACCTATGGAGCCTCTCCTCGTCCTTACCAGGATGCGGAGTAGGATAAAATGCCGGAAGAATTACCTTCTGGCTCAAATGAAAATCCGACACAACTTTCGGAAGAAAAGAAGGACAAATTCTAAGGACAAGCCTGTCCTTGTGAAACACAGTGAAGGGTGGCTTAACAGACAGTGTCTATAACTCACTCACTCTGCGAGCGGAAGTGACCGCAACTAAAAACACAGTTTTCAGGGTTAACAGTCTCAAAGGACAAGAATGTAAAGGCTCAAATGGAGCACCCATTAGAAATTTGAGAACAAGGTTCAAATCCCACCCGGGCACCTGGAAAGGTGACGGAGGGAACACATTAGTGAGCCCTTTCAGAAACTGAGAAATTAAAGGGATTTTAAAATAAGAACACCCCTCAGACGAGCGCTTAAATATGGACTGCACTACCAGGTAACCTTTAATTGTACCCACTTGCAAGCCCCTGTGGGCTAAAGAAAGAAAAAAAAAAGACAGAACCACAGGAATGTCACATGAAAAAGGATCCACATTCTTAACCCTGCACCAGTCGCAGAACTTTCTCCAACGGCAACGGTACAGGGACTTTGTTGCCGGCCGTCTAGCCGAAAGCAACACCTCCATCACGTCTTCAGGGAGGTCCCAATCCTTTTACCTCAACCTTTCAGAAGCCAAGCGTGAAGGTTGAGGGATCTGACCTCTGGATGGAGAACCTGAACCCCTCCTGTGAGAGCAGATCGTCTCGGTAGGGAAGACGACGTGGAGGGCAGATGGACAAGTCGAGAAGAGCCGGGTACCACGTCCTCCGGGCCCATGCCGGAGCAATGAGGATCATCCAGGAACCGAACCTCCGTAACCTCCGCAGCACTTGCGGGATGACAGGGACTGGAGGAAATGCGTACAGCAGTGGGAAGGACCACTCCACCACTAACGCGTCTCCCAAAGCTCCTCTTGGAGGAAATTCCCACGAGCAGAACCTTTCGCACTTCCGGTTGACACTGGAGGCGAAGAGATCCACTTGAGGGATCCCCCAAAGGGCGAAGATCTCCAGGAGAATCTCTTGAGCCAACTCCCACTCGTGAGAGATCCCGCTCTGCCTGATCAGAGCGTCCACCGTCTCATTTTCCTCTCCAGCCAGATGAACTGCCGAGATCGAAATTTCCTGCTGGATTGCCCAGAACCAGAGCTGCATCGCCTCCCTGCACAGAGGAAATGACCCTGCCCCCTCCTTTTTGGTGAGGTAGTGCATGGCCACCGTATTGTCTGTCAGAATCAGGACATTCTTCCCTCGTACAGTCGGCAGAAAAGCCTTCAGGGCAAGCCTGACGGGCCTCAGCTCCAACAGATTGATATGGAGTCTGGACTCCGACGGAGACCAACGACCGCTGACTGTCAGCTCGTTGGCATGAGCTCCCCATCCGGTGAGGGATGCGTCCGTCATGATTGTCACCTCGGGCAAGGGCAGCCAAAATGGAGCCCCTCTCATCAAGTTGCCTTCGACGGCCCACCACAGAAGGTCCTGGGCGACCGAGGGCGGCACCTGAACGGGGTCCGACATCCTGCCGGAGGAACCTCAGGTACTTCTTGTGCGTGGCATGGATCGGCAAATGAAAATAAGCGTCCTTGACGTCTAGAGCCACCAACCAGTCCTGAAGTTGAAGGGCATGGAGGACTTTAGAAAGAGTAACCATCTTGAACTTGTCCTTCCTGAGGAGCTTGTTCAAACCGCGCAAGTCCATGATGGGTCTCAGTCCCCCGTCTTTCTTTGAAATCAAAAAATAAGGGGAATACCATCCCTTGTTACTCTCCGCTACAGGCACCAGTTCTATGGCGCCTTTCTCCAGCAGGGATTTGATTTCCTGCGCAAGGAGCGGATCCAGACTCTTCAAAGAGATTCCCTGGTGGATTGTCGTGAGGCCTCTGCCGGAAAGGAAGACAGTAGCCGTGGGCTATGATCTCCAGAACCCACACATCTGAAATAATGGCACACCACTCTACAAGATGCTGTGCCAGCCTTCCCCAACCGGCGAAGCATGGGCCTCATGACTGAGCTGAAGCGGCTGCGGCAGTGCCTGAGGGCAAAGAGGCAACTGCTTGCACGGTCTTGGCACCTCGAGTACCTTGTTTTCTACCTGTGGCACTCCTACAGTTGCCCCTTTGACTAGCAGCTCCTCTCGATTTACTAAAGGACAAGTAATAGGAACCTCCCCTCCATTGCTGTCCCCTAGGACGAAAAGGCGGAGGTTGGCGGACTGCAGCGCCCAACGACTTCGCTGCAGCTTTGGAGGTCTGCAACCTCTCAAGACTCTCGTCAGCCTTGCTGCCAAAAAGATGTTCGCCATCAAAGGGCATGTTGAGGAGGCGGGCCTGAACATCAGGAGCAAAACCCGACTTCCGCAACCACGCAAACCTGCGTATTACGGTGCTCGCCGCCATGGACCGGCTGACGCAATCAACCATGTCCAGACCCGACTGAATGGATTCACACATGGCATTCTTGCCATCCTGCACGATAGCAAGGAAACCATCCCATTCCTCCCCTTCGGGAATATGATCAGCCGCTAGGGAAATACAGTTCCACAGAGAGTGCGTGAAACGAAACAAGGCACAAACAGAGTTGGCAGCCTGAAGCGCCATACACCCAGAAGAAAATACCTCCTTCGCCCAGCCGTCAAAACGTTTGTCGTCCCTTTCAGGAGGGATGTTAAGGTATGACGCCTGCTTTGCGGGGGCCATAGCCGCCTGCACCACCAAACTTTCCGGAGTGGGGTGTGTGGTCAAGTAGCAGGGGCCGCCACTGGCTGTGCGATATTTCTTCGGCAAGGACTTGCTCACTTCCAGGAGACTCTCCGGAGAAGTCCAAGCCGCAGCCACCCTTCTATGCAAGGCCATATGGAATGGCAGCACCTGGTCAGTTGGTGGACCATGGTCCAGGATATCAGTCAGGTCATCCTGCTGAAACTCCCCAGTGGGGGGCAGACCACCCCAGGTAATCCGTGACCCTCGACATCAGGCGCCGATATGAGTAGTCGGCATGCGTGCCAGGCTCAGGCCTACCAAATTCCACCTCCGGAGAGGTGTCGAGCCCACTGGCGTCATGCAATGACTGGCGCTGGTCCTCAAGCTGGCTATGACCAGAAGCAATGTGGGACCTCTGCAGGGACCACACCTTCCTCAGACCCCTCATCCACCTCAGAAATATAATCCAGAGGCTGGAAAGAGGGAACCGAAAAAGGAACAAAGACATGTTTTGCCTTAGCCAAAGCCTTTCTAGGGGGTTCCCCCGTACCACGAGGCATCCCTGCCAAAGCCGCCTCGAAAGGTGTCGATGGAATCGGCGTCGACGTCGAGCGCAGCGCTGACAGTTTTGACGGCGTCGACACAGGCCTCGAGGGCGGAGCCCCGAGCATGTCTCTCGACAGCCTGGGCGCCGATGACTTCCTCGGAGGCAGGGCCTCGAGAGAGTCCGTCAACGACCTCGGCGTCAATGTCTTCCTCGAAGACTTCACAGGTTCTCGCGGTCTCGATGGCATCGAGGAACGGGACCTGGAACAGGCATGTCTAGAACGACCATCCTTGTCAGACCGGGACCTCAAAGGCGCCCGGTGGTCGCGACGACTGCTCAAGACCGAAGGCGGACGAGCGGTGTCTCTAGCACGGCCATGACCGGCATCCTCAGACGGCACAGACGGACCGGACCCTGCGATTGAAAAATCGCCAACATCTCCTTTCGGAAGGAATCACATTCCTCAGGAGTGGAATGCTTGTTGGGACAAGCAACCCGCCAACGGGCGGAGTCCTCGGAAGAGGACAGGGAAGGCGACCAGTGACGGCGCTTCTTGGAGTGCCTCAAAGAGGCAGAGGAATGGTGGGACCGACTCCCAGACCGAGAACCCCCGGACTCATGACGACGATGCTGAGAGTCACCCCTCGAATCGTCCGTCGAAAGACCAGTGGAATGCGACTTCTGGGGCTTGACCACCTTACCGACCGACAGCTTCTTCTTACGCTCCCGCAAGGCCTTCGATGTGAGCGATTTGCAGTCGACACAGTCGTCCGTATTATGGTCCTCCCCGAGGCACCACAGGCAAGCGTCATGCGTATACGTTAACGACATCTTGGACCCGCACACCCAACACTTCTTAAACCCGGACCGCGTGGTGGAAGAAGCCGAAGACGACATGCTTACAAGTAGCAACGAAGAAACAGGTTTGAAGAACCGAAAGAACAGGATTCAGAAGAATCGAGGCGCGCCGAGATCTCCGAAGCGAACACGTTCACGTAAAAAATGGAACTGAGGCTACGGGCGTCGTGCGTCCTACTTATAACATCCGGTGATGTCGGCTCGACGGAGGCCCTCGAGGACAGCGTATCGAAGTCATCGATGCAGGATGCAGACGCCGAAAGATTTTCCGAAGCAGCACAGCTGTGGTGATTACTGTCATAGATATGGAATACATCGGAGGACCCAATCCCCCCGAAGTTGTGAATCTTATTGCTGTTGAAAGTCAAGACTTTACTAATGTTTTGAAGTAACCCACCCCACAGAGTACTTATAGTAGTATTAGGAGATTCGTCCTGGCACGAGAGTACACCAGGAATAGGGATTGTTAGTGGTAGTCCTGGCAGGTTAGTGAACCAAGAAGAAGACATTCAAGTGCTCTGTTGTGGTGAAAGGTTGTGGTGGAAAGAAAGTTACACCATCACCAACGTGTTTGATGAACTGTGGAAAAATC
The DNA here is from genome assembly GCF_040938575.1 of Ambystoma mexicanum. Taxonomy (NCBI): domain Eukaryota; kingdom Metazoa; phylum Chordata; class Amphibia; order Caudata; family Ambystomatidae; genus Ambystoma; species Ambystoma mexicanum. The sequence goes on from NC_090940.1 coordinate 282,918,422, forward strand.
ATCCTGACAAAAACATTGTTGTGCATGGAGAAGTAGTATATAGTAGTTGTCTCTCTGAGAGAAAAGGAATATTTGAATATTCATGTGGAAGAATGATAAACATTGTTTTACAATCATGATGGCAAGTGAAACCCTCTCAAAGTGATGAAACTGTGTTGGAAACAGATTTTGGCTATTAGATTAAACATGTGTGTCTGGTATCTTTTGAAGTGGAACTTAACTATTGACTTGAACTTTATTCATTGGAACCTTCATCTGCAAATTCTACTTTTGATCCTGGGGAAGGTGATCCAAACCTGGGTGCAAGAATAATTGGTTCTAATTATTATTTTGTTGGTCTTGAATTGTTTTTGTTGTATGTATAAGTGTGACGGACAGATATCCTTGTGCATTAGAGTGTTTTCCTTTAGTCTAATAGGCAGGGAAATCCACATTAGGTCAAGGAAAGCAAGGCATTTGTCACAACCTTTTAGGTTAATAAAATGGCTTCTTGTGAAAAATCGTTATCAAGTTGTCCACCTTGCATTTCTGACCCCTCACTGTATGCTGTCCGTGCTTTATTTTGATGATAATAATACTGGGCTTTGCCTTGAATTTTGTCTAGTTGCATTATTGAGTCCGGTTTGATCTGGCTCCACAACCTCTGTAATTTGGGACTTTCCAGGCCGTCTTTACAGAGGTTTTTTCCTAAGGTTTACTATGGTTCCATCCTCTCTGTCGACTCAATGTACCGTTTTGGGCAACTGGGCATTCATTCTGTAATAAAGCCTTATGAGGTCTAGATAGAAGGGGAATTGTGTTTTAGGCATTAGGGATTGTATATCTATCATTCCTCAGGATAAAATGGTTTCCCTTTTAATCCCACACCCTGCCATGTGTGTTAGGTGCTGGCCACGAGGTGTAGGGCCTTTCACATGTACTAGGGTTCTGATGTGTCTTTAATCCACTGCACAGTTGTGCAGGCTACCGGTACCTACCTACTTGTTAGGTTGTATGGTTCTCCCTAACTCTGTTATTTTATGTTGGGTGTTTGTCCTTCCCACATATAGACATTGGGGTTGGGAGAGTCCTGGGTATAGGCTTTACTGTTTTTATAATATACTGGTATCTCTTAATACTGTCTATTAATGTTTAAAGTACTAATTTGAACTGATATAATTTAATAAAACAACACATTTAATAGTAGCTTTTTCAGTATATCAGTGTGGTGTATTGCCTGGATGTGTGTGCTTTCAGCCTACACCGAGCAAGAAATCAGGCACTGACTAAGAAATGAAGAGACTTCAGGCGAATATGTTGACCACTTGGAAAAGACTGCTGCTAAATTCCATGTACACCCCCATAAGTGGAGATCAAATTATCCAAACTACAGGTAAAATTCTGAGAGTATAACCAGATGGTTGGCAAAGACCAAGATCTTCTTAGAATGCATTGATGGTTAATTGAAGACGCTGGAGTGCGTAGGAGTGGAGATCTAATGGTGTGCAGCTCAAAATATTGTGGATGAGGAATTCGCACTGCAAGGATTGGAGGAAAAATCAAGGGAAGCAAACTGCATGCTGGATCCTCTCTGCACCCTCCCAAGACGGCTGACAGGGACCTCAGGGCTTATACTGAGGACTTTGTTAAGCAGACATTAGCCCTGGAACCCTCAGGCTATTCGTTTCAAGGTTTCAGTACTTACACGCTGCCTGAAAAAAGAAAAAGTGGTGGAGCCAATTCTGGTGGCACAAATAGGCTTGTGCTCCTTGTCCTCGGGGCCTTGAAGCAGATTCTTATGGCGACAGCCATAAAAGAGTGGGTCTGGTAAGAAAGACGGAGAAATATCACGGCAGGACAAAGACTGATACGTTTTGGATATTTCTCCTCTGTGAAAGATAGTGAGCTGAAGACTCTGGACTAATGTCTGGCAGAGGGACTCCCAAGACCCCCCCCTTGTTATTTGCATATTTTAAGTAATTTTGGGTCTCACCCTAAGTTACTAGGGGAATCCAGACGTGGACCCCTTGCTCACTATTCTTAGACCCCTTGCTCACTATTCTTAGAGGCACAGCTCCGCCCTACTGATTAGGTCCAAAAAGACTGAAACACGTGTCTGGGGTTGCTGTTGGTACTCTTGTTCAGAGGAGAATTGCCTAACATTTCGGTGCTGGACTGCCCCAGGGCAGGACAAAGACTGATATGTTTTGGATATTTCTCCTGTGAAAGATAGTGAGCTAGAGTTAAGGCTCTCGTAACCAGGATTAATGTCTGGCAGAGGGACTCCCAGGACCCCCCACCCCCCTTGTTATTTGGATAATAAAGGACAACCATAACCCTTTTCAATACATAAATATAACCCAAGAGCAAAGATATCAGAACGGAGTTAAGCATTTTAAGGTTATAAGCCAATCCTATAAAAATAGTGACATATTTTAACAAACATCAAGGAATATTCAGTTTAAGTCAAACACAAACTACAGACATCATACCAAATTAAACACAGTGGAGTCAATCAAGTACACAACATAAAAAAAGATTCCTTTTCACTTTACGTACATGGATTCATCAGAAGAGCGACTGCACTCTTGGACTGCTGTTTCCACTATTGACAGCTCGATCATATTTGAAGCCACTGCAAGGGAAAAGTAGACAAGTTCATAAGACATCACAAAGCATGCCGTCTCCATGTATGTGCAGAGTTCAAAACTGATGGGAGGGATTTATCCCCTGCTTGTAATAGCTAGGATGGATTTCTGATATATATGGATGTCAGGTGAATTTTAAGGTAGAATTTGACAACCTCATGTTTTGACATAATTTGGGTATGCTGAATTTGATTAACTCGGCTGCGAAGCCGAACTTTGGGTGCTTGACCTTTTAATTAGCATAAACAAAACTGCCATCAAATTGCATTATTATGGTAATATAATATACTATACAATAATGTTCATGTAATCTATCTCATCTGCATTATAGTGCAGTCCACAGTTCAAATGGATTAAACGTTTTGTAATATATTGTTGTATTGTAATTGTGGCCATTTTGTGTTTCTTCTCTACAGTTGTATAAAACCTTTTCTATTATATTGTTTCTTCTCAACCAGTGACAATGGAGCCAGTGTTTTCCTTGAAGAGGAGTTCGCCTGTGGATTATGGCTTGTACATATTCTGCCAAACCTGTAAAACCAAAGTTCTCATGAGTACAACAAGTGATCATGGACTTAGTACGGTAAAGGCTGCTGCAAGTACCAGAAGGAAGCTAAGGGGCTTGAAGGATATAGATTACATTGATAGTCTTGAAAATGGGTTAGATTGTACTGCACCCACAACAATTGTGTGGCACAAGTTGTGTTACGCACACTTCACGTACAAGAGTAACATTGAACGCTTATAGATAATTCAGGCACAGTATTCGAAGGAAGAAGCAGGTTGCAGTAGCATTTGTGTTGTAGTTGGTGATAGGCCTCATTTGTGAAAAGGGGTGCAACCTGTCAACTGGGACGCATACATGGTCTGCCAAATCACTGATAGGAAGCAACACAGGAACTCAGTAATGACAGAAGAAATCAGTAGTTTTCAAGATGAAAAGTCCTAAGACAGCATACTCTTGGCTGGCGTAATAGACCTCGTGGCAGCTGAAGCCAAATATCATCTCAACTGTCTAAGAACATTCACCAGATCAACGTTAAAAAATCAAGAATCAACCAATACAGACATAGCTATTATATGGCTATGCAAGGAGCTACATCAAGCAGCTGCCAAAGGTCATGAACTTAATTCTTGCGGATGTCTGGGAAAGGAATAATTTATTCATTTTGTGCATTTGTATAGCGCCCAGACACAGGGTGATCACAGTGCTTGTACAGGAATTGTGAGGTTTAACAGTCAAAAACAGTAGGCAGCAGTGAATACAAAGATACAATAAGCGCAATAGCAAAGTTCACAAGATGTGAGACCATGCAGAGAGTCACAAACATAGGGGTGTATCTAGAGAACAGACTCTGGTGAAGACCTGTGCCATGGTATGGAGGCTACTTCAGGTATGTAAGCCATCATGAGTGACAAAATGGGTGTGAGTGCAAATTCTAGCAAAGTCTCTCCTCATAGTACGGGGGGCTACTTCAGGTATGCAATGTGAGATACCAAAGGGTATCCTCACTCCTTCTCTGCCTGGATCCTTTGCTCAGGGTGCCAGGGAAATGCCATTGATTTTGGATCCCGACCCTGGGGGTGGAGAAGTGCGGGATCACCTGGGTGAGGGGTCCTCAGGAGTTCAAGTGGGACTCCGACGGGTGAGACGCAGTACCCCCTTTCTTATAACACCTTTTCCCCATCTTACCTCTTAGGATGCTCAGAAGTTCTACCCTCCCCTGGCCCCTTTTCCAACACAACAGTTTACTACAACGAGACCGACAACGGACCAACGCCAGGGCCGTTTACCTGACATGTCCCAACACCAGGGTCAGACAGAGTCCAATAATTAACAATAATTATGCACATTTGACTGCCCTTTCCCTTGCCCACAGGGAAAAAAGGGAAAGCATGAAAACACACTTGGGGCAAGGCCGAACGCACGAGGAAGCAGCCATTATGCACTGGCAGTTAAAGCAGAGGAGAAAGCCATAGAGAGACCTGGAGAGCCTAAGAGGGAATTGCCCTTGCCTTTTGCAACTCAGATCTGAGAAGCCTCCGAAAGGGAAAGCATAAAACCGGGAAGTCCAGCTGGTGTGTGGTGTTACAGGTGTCAGCGGCACATCTCCCGTGATGATAGTCAAAGTGGGGAGAAGCACTTTCCGCCGTGGTGCCGTCCTTCACTCGCGAGACAAGCAAGCTCCAACAGTTGAGTTGGAGAAGACAGATAATAAAACCAAACTGTGCTGGGCCCAAGGTTGCAGGCAGAAACCTTGTTGAACAATGAACTTCTTGAACAATGAACAATAAAAGGTTCAGAAGTAGAGTGGTCAGGCGTCGCAGGGCGCGATCTTACGAAGGACTCTGATGCCCTTTTGGGTTGTGTTGTTTGGTGGAAACTACAAAGACCAGGAGGCCTTAGGAGAGGCTGGTGTGAAGTGTCAAAGCGGTCCTACAAGGGTCGAGCAAAACCCCCTCGTACACTTGAAAATCTTTGACACAGAGGAAAACTGAACTTTGTTAAAATGGCTATGTGAACCCGATGGAGGGATGCCAAAGGGAAAGCTATGAGAAGTAAATCCTGCATTGTGATAAAACTGAGTGAACTGTGAAATTGGAAAATGTGAACTCGAAGCAATTGTGAGTTTAAAGTGATATACTCGTTGAACATTGTGGCAACAAGTGTGAACCTGGCAGAGGGATGCCCACAATTAATAGTTGTTGGAAGAGACAGACTGTTGTGTTTTGAGTGAAAGGCTGTAATGAACCCGATTGAGGGAGGCCAACATTGCAAGAAGGATCGGATCCCGGCTGAGGGTGATCCAAGGGACGAAGAGCAATCACCCAACGTGAAAGATTACCAAAGGAACTTTTGTTTTGTTTATTGTTTATGGTTCAGCAGGCCATCTAAGGCAAGAAAAGGGACTTGGCCCCAGAAGGTCCTGGCATTGTTAAAAGGAACTACAACCTCGTGCTGGCGAGGCCCAGCAGTGTGCGGTTCCTTGCCCCGTGCTAAAAATGTGAGGGAAGGGAGACCCCCGGCTATAATATCCCGACTTGAGAACACTGCTTTCTTTTCTTGTGAACATTATCCTACACTCTTCGCGAAATTAGCTGTAAGAACTGGCAATCGTTTTTTTAGTATAGGCCCTTTTGTTTGACAAGACGCCACTAGGATTGCCTTAATATTTTTTGATGGTCGTAGCTTGCTCCCTTCCGAGATTTAGGTTTAGATTAGGCTTTTTTCCAACCCATTTATACAGTTTAATAAACGCCCTTGAACTGTGATCAGTTGTGTCTGTCTTTACTGTTGCCACCATGAGTTCCTTACAGTACCCACAGGCGAGAGATGGTATCCCCTTTTTCCCTGTGAAATTATATGATATGATATATGATATGATCGGTTATTTATAACGCACTTAATACCCAGAGGTTTCTAAGCACGGATCCAGGGATCAAACCTGTGTTGCTCTGTGTCGTCTTGCTTCCAAGGCAAGCACGTTGCCGCTGAGCTATCCTCCCGAGACAACCTAACCCTCCCCAGCCTTTATGGGCTACTGTAAAACAGTTCCTCTCAATTTTCCTCATTCGACCTACTACAGTACTGGGACGAGGAAGAGGCCCCTAGGAGTAGTATACACCAATGGGTCATTTCACCACTAGTACTAAGACGAGGAAGATGCCTGCAGAGTACTAAAGGTCAGACATGTCCCACTTATTGTGGTCAGGCAATACTAATTGAAAACTCACACCTGCAACCTGTCAAGTGGTTGCACGTGTATAGGAAGGGAGGAAACCAGCAACAAAAAGACCAATGGGTGGCCTGTTTTGGGGAAGCCAGCAGGGAACCCTTTATGTAAAGAGGCAGCTGTGGTAAGACCTGAAAGGAAGGCAGGACGTCCGCAGAAGACCTGTGGAGCACAGGGCGAGTTGGGCCGTCAGAATTCCACAGGTTTGGCAGCCCCTGTGGTCAAAACTGAGCAGCTGGAGCAGCAAACAAATGAGAAAGAGGTCAAGCGAGATGGGAAACAGGTTTTGCACACAGACTTGATTTGTTTGTATTCTTTATTTTAAGCCTTTCAAGCTCAAGCATAACCAAATTGCACACCACTGTGCCAACACATGCCGATCTATTGCAGGTGATTTTACAATGTATTAACCAACTGAAAACCCCAGCCCCCTCCCAAGCCCTCCCCCGGCAGAGTACCAGGCTTCTTAGTCCACAACACCTTTTGGGATACGCAGTTACCTTCCAACATCAACTCACGTTTACAAAGACAGTACATCACCCTCAATCCAGGCAAGGGGCAATCGTCCATATTTGGCATGTCTGTGCCTCGGTCCCCCACACAACCTCAGTGTACGATCCCTCCTGGAGAGGATCCGCCTCAGGCCGTGGATTGTATTTCCAAAGGAATAGAGCCGACTCCATTTCCCTTGTGGGGTGCAGGTCATTTAGAGCCCCTGTGAGGTTCTCCATCTCATACATTTCCCTTGCTTTGCAGGCCCACATGTCCTCATTTGATAGCTCTGGACATTTCCACTTGATTACTAAATATACCCTGGGCTGCCAGGAGCAGGAAGTGCGGCATACGCGGGCGACTTGACCAACCCTCTTCCCTGTCCTCGATCCCAAATAACACCAGCATTGGGTCCCTGGCTCTCTGTTTTGTTTGTTTTATTCGTATTTTTATAGCGCACAACAGCCCGAGGACATTGTGGCACGTGTTACAGTACAAAGCTTAGTTACTTAGTTACATGGTCATTAGCAATATATAGACATGTTGCAAAATAGTTAAATAGTCATTAGCAGTATATATACAGGTTACAATATAGTTATATTACATTTGTGTTATATTACAATATACATGGCAGAAGTGGAGGAGGCAGTCTTCCACTTGCTAGTTGAGGAGAGTGGCCTTGAGGTTGTTGCGGAAGACAGAGATGGAAGTTTCAGCTCTAAGGGTGACAGGGAGTGAGTTCCAGGGTTTCGGTGCAATATAGGAGAAGCCTAGACCTCCCGCTGTGGCTCTCTTTATGTGTGGTATGTGTAGCTGGTTGGTGTACTCAGCTCCGGTGGGGCGAGTGGATGTGGTCCTTGATATTGCTTCAGATAGGTATGCTGGAGCGGTTTTGTTGATGCATTTGTGAGTGATTGTGAGGATTTTCAGAGTAATACGGTCTTTGCCCTGGAGCCACCGGGCTTCACGTCTGGCGTGAGATATATGGTCTCTTCTAAGAATGCTAATGGCGGCTCTGAGGGCATTGTTTTGTGTGGTTTACAGTCCGTGAATGTTTTTGGCGTAGGTGCCAGCTGGGAGGGCGTTGCAATAATCGAGTTTGGTTCCTATAGTTGCTCTAGCTATGGCCAAGCGGTTGGGGGTGGATAAGTAGGGTTTAATGGCATTGATGAGTTTGGTGCTGAACGCTGATGCAGAGGCTATGGCGCTGACTTGTTTGTTCATCGATAGATTTGCATCAATGTGAACACCTAGAGTCTTGACAGAGGATGATACGGAGATGGTTGAGTTGTATATGTTGAAGTTGTTGTATTGGTGGCTTAGTTTAGATAATGTGTTTGTCTGGCCCAGGATGAGAATTTCAGTCTTCTCCTCGTTAAGAAAGAGGCCACTGATTGCCATCCAAGCTTGGATAGTGGCATAGATGTTGTGAAGGGCAGTGGTGTCTTGGTGATAGAGTCCAGATAGGAGTAAAAGTACTTGAGTGTCATCTGCATAGTTTGTATATGCAACACCCATGGAGTCAAGTAGGTCGAAGAGGGGTTTTGTGAAGAGGGTATAGAGGGTGGGGGCTGAACAAGATCCTTGGGGGACACCGCAGTTTATAGTGGTAGGATCTGTGTTAGCTGCGTTAGAGCAGACCTTCATGGCTCTTCCTTCAAGGAAGGAAGTGATCCAGGATGCTGCTTGATTAGAGAAATGGGCTGCATGGGTGAGATGGGTGGTGAGTGTTTGGTGATCTACCAGGTCAAAAGCAGCTGATAGATCGAGAAGGAGGAGCAAGGCAGGTTTGCCTTTGTCCATGATCTGAGAGACTTGATTTTTTAGGTCTAAAAAGGCAGATTCTGTTCCATGCCCGACACGGAAGCCAGGTTGTCTTTTGCCTAGTATGGAGTTAGCTTCTATGTATGATTGGCTCTGGATGTGAGCTGCTTTGTCCAGGATTTTTAGGAGGAATGGGACTGTCGTTATCGGTCTGTAGTTGTTGGGTTGCGCTGGGTCAAGTGTTGCCTTTTTTAGAAGTGGCCACACCCAGGCTTCCTTGAGATTGTTTGGGACAGTTCCTGTTTGGAAAGATGCGTTAATGAAGACAGTAATCAGGGGTGCTAGGTCATTGGCGCATTCCTTGATTTTTGGAGGGCAAATGTCTGCTTTGCAGAGGGATGGTTTGAGGTTTTTGATGAGATTAAGGACCTCAGGTTCAGTGACGTCTCTGAAGGAGAATTGAGCGTGATTGAGATTGCTACGCTTGTCTTGTGTAGGGTGGTTGGTTTTTTGGTTTGGGAGGGCTTTGCAGTGGTTTTGGATTTTGTTCTGGAGGAGTTTTATTTTGTTGAGCATGGCGGACTGAATGCTGGCACACCAGGCTTTGTCTTTAGTTATCTCCTCAGCGGTAGCAAGAGGAGTGACTAATTCATTAAAGATTGCGAATAGTTCTTTAGCTTGGGAGTTGGCCTTTGAGATCCTATCATTGATGGAGTTGGATTTTGCTGCTAAAATGGCTTTTTTATATTGGAAGGCTATTTGTTTGAAGAGGCTCTTATTTAGATCACTCGGATCCGTTTGCCAGTTTTTAAGCAACTGACGCTTTTGAGCTTGGAGGGTTTGGAGTTCTTCCGAGAACTAAGAGTTGCAGTGAAATGATTTTGTTTCCTTCTTGCTTTCAAGTGGGGCTATAGAATTGATGGCATTGATGAGAGTATCATTGAAGATAGCTGATAGTATATTTGGGTCCTGAGAGAAAGGTGGTGCTAGGCAGGGGCTTTTAAGGTGGGGACGCAAGTTGTCTGCGTTGAGTTTTTTTAGAACTTCTTATTGTGGCAGGTGGTGCGTGGGTGAGAGTCTTAGGTTAAGGGTTGGTGGGGATGAGGAATTCGATGCATGTGTGGTCCGTCCATGGAAGGGCAGTGTTTGAGGTAATGTTGGATGAACAGTTGTGATCCATGACCCAGTCAAGGGTGCAGCCTTTGGCGTGAGTGGGGGTGAGGACTCCTATTCCCTCCAGTACTCTAATCCATCCCAACACCTCTTTCCAGAAACACTGCACCCCGGGGCAGGACCACCACATATGCCAATAGCCAGCCCTCTCTCCACATCCCCTCCAGCAAGTCGGGTCCAACCCTGCATACATTCTTGACACGCGCACCGGGTGGACTGCCATCTATACAGGAGTTTCAGGCCATGTAACTTGTATTGGCATGCGATTGAGGTTCTGTGTGCATTATTATAGATGTGCGCCCATTGTTGTTCACTCAGCTCCCTCCCCTGGTCCTTTTTGCATCTCTTGTTTAAGGCCCCCCACCAGCAGAGCCCTATACACCCCAGAGATCAGTCCCTTCGTTGAGGTTGCCTCGCTAAGAATAGATTCTGTCTCCGTCAAACCCCTATGCATGTGTAGGTGTTGTGCGGTCTCAAGTAAAATGTGAACCCCCTCTGCCCCGGGTGCAAAGTTCTCCAGGCGTCTGTCAGACCCCTGTCAGCCAGAGCACACCCAAATGCATCTGCGTAGACCAGCTAATCATCCACTGGTGCCCACCCTGCTGAGAGCCTGTCCTATTGCACGTCTGCCCAGGAGTTGAAATCTCCCCCCACTATCAACACAAAACTGCTCGTGCCCAGAATCTTATCTAGCGCTTGTGTGTAAAATGCCTTCCGACGATGATTGGGAGCATACACTGAGGCTAGCACCATCCCAGTCCCCTTTATTTGGCAGTGTACAGTGAGGAAACTTCCCTCCATTAGCGCCGACACCTGCATGTGCGCCATACCTAGGCATTTATGCATGACTATACCCACTCCCTACTTCTTAATTGCATTGGAGGCCCAGTGCACCTGCCCGAACCCTCCTCCATTAAGGGGGTCTTTCCCCCCACTCCCTCAGGTCGGTCTCCTACAGGAACATAACATCTAGGCCCGCTCTCTGAAACTCCCTCACCCCCAAGGATCTTTTCGTGGGTGAACTAAGGCCCTTAACATTGAGCGTTCCCACTTTCAGCCTGGATTCACCCCTCTTCCCGCCCATCACTCCCACCATGGGGGTCCTCTGTGCCTAACCCTCGATCTTCCATCACCAGACACCATCCCCATGTGAATTTCATCCTGCATCCCCTGTATATGTTACCCCTTCTCCCCAAAGAAGCCCCTAACAACATCTATATAACCATTAAACTCCTCACAAACGTTCCCCCCAATGAGATGCCCCCTTTGTTACCAAAGGGCCACGTGGGGGGCTCTGACCCGCTGTGACTCACAGTACAGTCACCGCAGCCTGCAGTGCCCGCTGGTCGAGTGTGTAGTTGAGTCCTGTATGTCACTCCTGTGTCCTTCAGGGGTGCTTAGCTGAGGAGGCACCACTCAGTTCCATTAACTTCCGGCCCACCTTGCTCCTCTTCTGTCTTGGTGGATCCTCCGACGGGCCTGGACTCCTCGGCTCCCTGCCACCGCTCCGGCTGCTCTTCTCCTCTGTGTCTGGCGCCTTCTCCAGATGGTACCTGTTACATTGCCTGGCTGCTCACCACCCTGTACTCCACTGTCCCCACCTCAAACTGCAGGGCAAAGGGGTAAGCCCAACTGTATTGCACCCCTTTCCCAGTCAGCCATTGAGTCAAGGGGTCCCTCCTACGCACAAGCGTTATTCCTGACAAGCCTTTAAAGAGCCGTATCTTAGAGCCCTTGTAGTCTATATCCTGTGCGTTCTTTGCCCTGGCCAGCACCTCATCCTTTTGCTTGTAGCGCAGGAAATTCACGATTATGGAGCGGGGTCCCTTCCAAATGCCCTCCCGCCCCTCTGGGATCTCTCCAGTTGAAGCACCTTCCCCTCTTCAGACTTGTAGAGAAGGTTCACAATCTCCTGCACCTTTCGCTCCACCAGCTCTGGGGTCTCCCCATCCACTTCCGCCAGGCCAAGTACCCAAATGTTATTTTGCCGCTCCTGGTTCTCCAGTTCGGAGAGCTTTACAATCACATCTTCTTCCCTCTGTTCCAGGTCTTTCATCCGGGCATCTAGCCTCTACTCTACTATATCGGCATCCAGCTTATTGTGTTCCAGACCTTCCACCGTTTCCTCAATCTGTTCTACTTTCCCCGCAGCTCAGAAATGGAAGTCTGTATGTCTCCACAGAGGGCTTTGATTTATGCCATTACACCAGTTATGTCCTCCTGTACGGTTGCCCATGCCTCTGCCATGATCAGGGCCATGTCTGCCATGATCCCACCGGCCTTCACCCTCGTGAACTTCTGAGGGGGACGAGACTGCTGCCCCCACCCTCTTCCCCACGAGGTTCCAGGCCCCTCATCAGTGCTCTCCCCAGACTGTGCGCACTAGCCTGTTGTCCTGGCCCTGTGCTCTCTTTGATGCCTCCTGCGCTGATGGTGCAGTCGCTGATGACACCTGGAGCCTTGGAAAACCCCTGCTTCACCTTTCCGGAGTTGATGTGCAGAGCCCTGCGGTAGCCCTGCCACTCCTTCTCAAGTTCTATGATTTCGTCCCTTGCTGAATCCTCACCTGAGGTTTCTGGAGCTTCCCCTGATTCCTCAGTAGCTTCTTCCTTCTTTCTCCTAGATTCCACCTTCTTTCCTTTTCTTCTTCTCGAAGAGATAAAGGTGAGTTCCCCCAGAGGCCACTGTGCCATAATTGATGTTTGCCAGGCAGTGGGGACTCCAGAGAGCCGGCCCCAGCCCAAGGAAAAGCCAAGAGGCAGAAGCAGCGGTGGTATGTTTGTGGGTATTCGATGGTTCCTTAAATGGACTCAAATGAAGGACATGACCTCCTCTTATTCCAGTGACTGTTGTGTTCCAGAGAAAGGGCTGGTTGCGCACTTGGAATAGTTCAGACAGAAGAGACTGTAAGAGGGGTAAAGGTTGGTAGTCCGGATGAAGAGACAGAAGGATCAAAGTATATGGGCTTAAGCTGTGATGGAACTCCAGACAAGTATGCATCTGCAACAAAGCACAAAGGGTAGCGGGAGGAGACAAGCAATTGATCGAACAGCTGATCTCTGCAGCACGGTGCCGTAAGCAGCTAAGCAATGTAGAAGCCGTGGAGCAGCAATGTAATGTAGCAAGGAAGCTGTGAAGCGGCAATGAGGCAGTAGTGGAAGCCGCAGGTGGCAATGAGGCATGCAGTGAAAGTCACGAGGAGGCAGTGAAGCAAGGAAGCCGCGGAGCGGCAAAGGAGTAAAGCAGTGTAAGCCGCCTGGCAGCGAACGCTATGAAAGCAGAGAACGAGGAGGTGAACACTCAAAGCAGCAGGCAAAACAAAACAAGAAGGCCAAGGGAGAGCAGGTACAGGGAGCAAGACTGCGAAGCGTCTTACCCAGGAGAGAATGAGAGATGCAACGCCCCAAGCCGGTGACTCCTTCCCGGTATAAGCAGGTGGCGGCCATGTTGGTTTGAGAAACTAGACCGCTGATGCATGTTCGGATGAAAACGTGAAAGGTCAATGGATTTTCCATTTGTTCCATACTTTCCAAGGCTACCACATGACACTTTTCCCTTCAGGGCTACGGATCACACACAGCCCGTCAGCGTCCCACCACCTAGGCTCCCTCTACGCTCCAGCAGTTAGAATCCCTTTGGGTGACAGCTCACATGTCCATCTGGGGCCCACCATCCCTCACCGATTCTCTGTGGTCCCTCACCACTTGCCTTTTACTGCAGACCCTTCTCCCTCTGCACAGGTCATCCAGTAATGCCATTGGGGGCTATAGGATCTCCTCACTACACCAGCCTCCAGGTGCCTCCAGGCATCTCCTTCGCTGGGCCCACCTCTCACTTTCCAGCCCCTCGCAGGAACCGAGACCTCTCTCCTCTCATGGTAGCTGTGGGGGGTAGCCTGCTGGTCGTGCCTCCTTTCTCTGCTTCTTCAAGCCGGGCCGGCTCAGGCTGGTCTGTCAGGGCCGTCACAGACCGTTTCCCAGGTCCTGCAGCTCTCGGCTGTGGGCTGCAACACTTCCTCCGGTGCTGCCCCGCCATCCTGCGCAGTTCGCTCTCTGGCTCCCCTTGGCTGCTGCATGTCCGCTGCCAGTGCTGCACTCTTTTTGCCCGCAATGCTCCATGCGATGGGTCAGCCCCAGAGGGGTGCGCTCCACACCGTGCCAAGTCTTAGGAGCCGCACACAGGCCCGCCGACACAGTGCAGTGTTAGGGAGAATTCTCCTTCTAGGGCTAATTTCCCTCACCTAGTGATTCCCCCAGCAGCTTTGCTGGATTTCTGGAGTTTATTTTTTCCACCTGGTAAGAGTGTACATCCTTTTTCCACTCTTACATGTGTTTTGGCCTATGTGTTTTTACTCATTGTGTGTTCTTGGGCACTGGAGCAAACCACTCCAGGTGTCCCTGTTCTTGTATGAGTTACACAGCCCCTTTAGTGTAGTAACCCAGGGTTGTCTTTAAGGCTTCCCTCTGACTCCATTTCGCTGGGGCGGACTACTGTCCCCCAGAGAAAGGTAAAGTTGCCATTTACTTTACCATAGTCATTTTTTCTACAAATCCATTACACCCCATCTTGCATGGAGCACTGGAAAGGGCTAATCTGTACTCCTTTTCTGTCTTTACCTCCCTGAGCATTGTTTTGCGCTTTTAACATTTAGACTTGGCTGGTGGCAGCGGTATCTACCCTAACTTTTCTACCGCATTTATATTACATAAACGTGGTACTGTTCTTGGCTATTATATTAGCCTCGAACATAAACCCGTTTGACCAAATCGTTTTTCTTTTGGCTCCAGTTGGGTTTATTCACCATTTCTTTTTGTTAAAGTCCTTCTTGTGTTTTACTTAGCGCGGCAAACTAGATTTGCCTTATTTGTTCACCATCTTTTGGTGGGCTTCTGCAGAGAAGCCCTCCTCTTGGCCCCTGGGTTTCTAGGTAGACTGAATGTGGGGAAGGGGTGTAGTCACCCCCTGCACAGGTTATCCTAGGAAACCCAAGTCGCACTTTGCCATGATTGGCTGAGGTGGTTGTCCCGGCTGGACAACCCCCCTGCTGCGTGATTGACAGCCAGGCTGTGTGAATGGGGGTTTTGCGCATAAAAGTCAGGTCTCTTGGGCTAGAAGTCAGAGTCGCCTCTGGAACTACAAGGAACCGAAGAGAAGCGGAGAGAATGACGGCTGCTGCAACTACCCCGTACCGGTGAAGCCCTGCTGCAGTCCTGAGCTATCTTCCCTTCAACGACTAAGAGGAGATCCAGTCCTGAGTCTTCTTCCCTTGAGCCTGGTGGGGATAACCAGCTCGTCTTCTTCAGCTAGAGATCTCCGCCGTGGTCTAAATCGTTGCATCCTGCTGTAGTGGTCCGCATAGCCACCTGCTGAGCCTCTACTGTTTTTAAGGAGCACACCTTTTCGTTGTCGCTGCTGCCGGCTTCATCCCTACGTGGTGCAGACCCCCTTCAGACGTCGTCCTTCACAACCAAGCTCTAGGAATCACGGGTCTGCCGGAAACCAACAGGAACAACTGCCAGGGCACCATCTGCATCGTTGGAATAAGGTACTGTGTCCTACTCGAGGAAACTGGGTGAATCACTTTTCTTCATCCTCAAGGCTCCTCCTCGTCTTCCCTCCTTCTTATAACTTTTGCTTCCGAACATTTGACAATATCCAAGTACTTTTAGGCTACGCTGAATCGTGAACTGTCTAACGGTGTGATCTACAGCACAGGTCTCCGGTGTCACCTAAACCTGGCTCCAACCCTTTGACTTTTGAACTCCTGTTTCTGAGTGTTTCTCGATACTGCCTGCCTAACCTAAATATTGCCTGTGATTTTTGCCTCCAACTCCCTCTGGGTATCTCAGGTGCTAAGTGTGCCTTTGCCCCGGTAGCATTTCATGTCACGGATACGCGTTTATGAAGTAGAACGAACTGTCAAAAAGTGATCGCAACCGTATCCGCGGTATCGTGTTTTGTTCATAACACCGGTCCATTCAAACACAGGGTACTTACCTTGAAACATAGTGTACAAAGTGAATTGGTTAGTTGTAGTATATTTATCGTGTGGTTTTGTTTAAAGTTTAATAGAGGTGTTGTGTTTATAACTGATGGTGTAAAAATAAATGTACTTATATTTTTTACCTGAAACCTTGAGTCCGTGTTTGCTTGAGTCAAAGTAATTGTGGTCCCTTTGTGTAATCTCTGCTACTGCTCATATACTCTTGAGATAAGCCTGGCTGCTCTGCTACTGCTACCACTATAACTTATATAACTTAATAGTACAGGCTTGTACCAAAGGTAAACTTGTATTGCCACCTGTAGTCTTAATTGTGTGTAGTGCGCCTCATCCCCACTGGCTTGCAGTCTCTCCTTCACCGGCCCAGGAGGCCGCAGCACCACTCTGCTGTGCCCACCTCAACTGTGGAGGTCTTTTCACTTCTGTGCTACACTCACCACACCAGCTCCTGGATCTCCTCACAGTTTCTGGCAATGTTCCGCTTGTATTTTCATCACCCTTTCATCTCTTCTCGTCCCACAGGTTGTGGAGCCGAAGTTCAAGCAGCCATTGCTGTATGCGCGCCCTAGTGGTCTCCACAGACATACCTTTAAAGTTGAACTTTCTGGCTCAGATTTTTGTTAGTTTTGTTCAGGTAGGGAAATCCCACCGTAGCATATGGCAAGTTAGGTCTTCAACCATCCCGACATTTCAGTTAAAAAAACATTTTATTTTGAACTTTGAATCTGGTCTGTGTCTTGCTTCATGATGCCTTCACAAATGGTGTCAGGGTGGGATGCGGCTCCTCCGATACAAGTTGGGGGACTTTAAGTTTTGAAAAGCTAGGTGCCAGGGCATCAGACCCCCTCAGAATCTACCAAGGGCTCCTACTGGGTTTGATATCTGCAGCAGTAGGGAGAAGATTATTCCTCCAGGTGAAAGAAGACCGATACCCACTGATCTGATACTAGTTCCACCCCGTGATACATACATCAGACTAGCACCCAACTCTGGGCTGGCATGGAGGTAAGGAATTGATGTATTAGCTGGAGTAATAGACACAGACTTCTACAACCAAGCCATTTGCTATTCATCTGGGTCTTTTATCTTTACTCTTTTTTTTATTCTAACCAAACGTACAGAAATATATCAACATTCACTGTTGAAAAAGCCAAGAAATTTGGCGGTGTCAAACTTGATCTGTTATATTCAATTGATAAGAGTAATTCCTCAAATGCAAGGGACAATTGATTCCAAACTGGCAGAAACTTTATATGAAATATCTAAAGCAAATTTAATCACTTCAATTACATCTAAATCAATGCCCAATATCCTACCAGAGATGTCTACTAATACGAAAACCTCTGGTATCTGCCATCGCATTTCCGTTATGCTTCAATGCAATGCTACCATTGCCCCGGAGTGCAATATTTTAATTAATCCTTCATGTAAGGAGCAATTCACTCAAGCTATTTTTTTTTATCAACGATAGGATGAATTCTAGCAACGCTTATTTTTGATTCCCTTAGTTTAAATTGCCTATTTTTGTAATCACTTGATCCTGTGGACTTGAGCCGATAGCTCTGATGGGAGCTACTTCCCTGTACAGTCAAAACCCTACAAATTCAACATATTTAGCAGAGTGCTCATCTGGAACAAAGCAGCAGGCAGTATGCTGAATTGGAATCCATTTGTGATTGAAAAGTAGATAAATGGCAAAGGAAAATGGAAGCATTTAGTCTGGGGAAGGTTGCAGCAGCTGCCTGGGACCCTGCAGCACACTCCCTACGAACTTCTCAGGGAAATGAGAGAAGCCTTGAATGCTATTGCAGCGATAGTGGTTAATATTGCTCTTAAACGTGATCTGATGCAACAGATAACATGCTGAGGACTGAATTGAAGCTTAGAGGAAGATGTCTACTACTTGGCTGCTGCACTGAGCATGGCCGAGTCCAGATCGGAATGAGGGAATAGCTCTGCACAGCAATATATGGATACTCTAATTCCCAGAGAGGAACACAAAAGTTCCCATTGAAAATGCACTGAAAGAACTGATACCCATTGTATTTGCAGCTGCCTCTCTATCTTGAGATTTCATTGTGGAATAGGCATATTGATCCCTGGATCCTCAACAAGGTACTGGTCGGATCTCATGCCCCATTATTGCTAAATGACAGATACGGCGAGAGAAAAGGAAGATGTTACTCTGGACGTCAAAAGAAAAAGCTTCTCCTCAGCGGCACCCTCCATCCCACATGTAGGTGTGAGAAGTCACGGGAGGATAGTTCAGCGGCAACATGCTCGCCTTGGAAGCAAGACCACACAAAGCAACACAGGTACGATCCCCGGGTCCACGCTTAGAAAGCTCTGGGTATTTTAGCGCATTATAAATACGCAACTAAGACCAAAAATAAAAAAAACAATTATGCAACTTAAAAACAAACAATTCCTGTAACAGCACCTCGATGCCCGTGGGCTGTGTGAGCGCTTTAAAAAATGCACAGGGTGTTCACGACCTAGTCCCCGGGAATCCCATACTCAGGCGGCTAGGGGAAGAGCATCGCTTTCTGCTATCACACATGCTCGACCTGGTTTCCCCACCGACCAATCGGGATTCATCCCGGGAAGGTCTACCACCCTCAACTTACGCTAGCTGTTCAGAACAATGGCCCAGATAGCCCCCCGAGGCGTCGGCGGTAGCAGTAATATTGGATGCCGAGTAGGCTTTCAATTCGGTTTCTTTGAACTTCCTGTTTGGGGCGTTATGACATTTTGGCCTCGGAGGGGAATTCATTAACTTTGTAAAACTACTTTAGGTCGAACCCAGAGCCAGGGTGCAGACCAACAGGAACTATTCTGATATTATAACTTTAGCTAGAGCCACACGACAGGGCTGCCCTTTCTCCCCACTGCTATATGCATTAACTATTGAACCATTGTCATGCCGGATAAGGAAACACCAGTGGCATAGGGGAATCCACATACTAGGACCCCCCTCAAGTGATTTTGTTGTTATATGCTGACAATACCTTACTATATATTAGAAAACCCAAAGAAAATATAAAACCTATACTTAAATAACTAGGCAAATTCACGCAGCATTCTGGGTATAAGATTAACACAACAAAATCACAGCTTTTCGCCCTAACCGACAACAGCACCAAATCGGATGAGCTCTATGGGATGCGGTGAGCACACAGCATAGATAAGGGTATAGGTTGCACAACCACATAAATTAGTATATGACTGCACTGCCCAACAGGAAGGTGTGAGATTGAAATTGGAAAGGGATACAAACACTGTAATAGATGCAGTGAACTTGGAGAAAATGGGCAGACACACTAATGAAATGTCTCTGAAGGCAAGACTCTGTTTAATACAATCTAAGTGCTGAACAGACTTCATTACACGCCAGCACAAATATCAAGATTTACCCACAACAACCCTCAGAAATGCCTGAAAGTGTGCAAGTGAAGAGGCGGACACTGTACATAGGTTTTGGAACTGCGCTTTAATACAAAGATACTGGCAACAAGTGGCAGAGATTTTGAGTGACATGACAGATGTGCCTCCAATACTCCTTCCCTTGAAATATCTGTTAGGGGATATAGGAAAGGCAAATATAAAAATAAGAAGACTGTTCAATATGGGATGTATAATTGCAAAAAATATATCTTGTTAAACTGGAAATCAACACATGCACCTACAATGGCTAAAAGAACTGTCATTGCCAATGAAAGGGAAGAGGGATATGTATGTACAGTTGCCATGCCAAGCAGACCTAAGGACATATGGCACCCATATTGAATATATATATGAGTAACCAACAGAATTAAACAAGCAAGACATTGGAATAAGTGACAGATCGGGGGAAAGGTGTTTAGTTGGACATATGATACGGAAAGATACATCAGGGTAAATATGACAATGTAATATGATATACCTGTGGAAATGTATACACCTGTGAAAGAAAGCTAAGTCGATCTCTCTGTAACCCATTGTAAACGAGAAAAACAAAGTTTAGTTAAAAAAAATATATATATAAGAACCTGGGAGAAAGGCCAAGAAGGCGAGTTAAAGAGAATAAGAACTAGGAAATAAGAACTACCAGAACCAAGAATACATTGGTGTTGGAGAGGTATTGGTATTACATATGAACTTTTGAAAAGGCCAAGGGGCAGAAGTATTGGTGTCATAAGATGCAATGCATTACAAATTGAGGGATTGTTGAAAGAGAAGTCAAAGTGGTCATGCAGAGGTACATGTAAATTCCTTGCAGTCTCGAACATCTGCGACAGTGAAAAAGATATACGAGAAAAAAACGTGGGCAAGGGAACTCCCACAAAAAGACAGGCTCGAGCCCGGCAGAGGAAGGCCAGTGCAGAACTGTGAGAAATTGAGAATATATGAACCGATTAGTGATGGCAAGGCGGACAAAGCCTAAAGAAGTGATTGAGCTACCAGAAGTTGAAAGCCGAATAGTGAAATGTACCTGTAAGGCAAAGTGTGTGAGACTGACATAATTATGCAATGCCCCCATCCTTTGTGTTTTGAGAAACTCTCTAGACCCTATGGGGTTGAACCTGGGAAAGGGAGTTTGAGCTGAAGCGATTCTAACATTTCCTTTTGAGACACTATTTTTTCATTTTGTATTCCCTCAACACGTGTTATACTAAGGAGGGCAAGGTTAGGTTTTCTTAGCATAGGCCTTTTTTATTTTCACCACACTGACTTGGACGTGTTTGTTATTGTTTAATAGTCAAGATTACTCCAATTGTAGAGTTGGGGCCAGTTCGGAATTCTACCTGTTCCAAACAAATGTATAAATAAAGGTTTTCGAAACTTGTATCCATTGTGTCTGTGTCTACGACTGATACCATGCCTTACTCACATAGGACCAGGTCATCATGGTTTGTCCCCATCCACCCACCAAGCCAGAAAGAATTATGGGTTTGTCCCTCCCTGGCCTGCTAATATTTAAGAGGCCTTCCCCTAGCCTGCTAACAGTAATGCTTATTATGGGGTATGTGCAGGATATAAGGGGTCGTGCATGCAAAGACCAAGCAGACCTACTCCCTGTACTGGGTGGAACCTTGATGTAGATCTTAGGCAATCGCTGAGACCCCCACACTACAGTTGTTCCAACGGACAGAGACTGTCAACACTTGACTGGGGTGGTCACTAGCGCCCAGTTGTATCCGAGACAGGTTGAACTCCAGCGGGGTTCTACTAGCTGGCAGGTCAGAATAAGGACCTCTAACAATGAGCAATTGTTCAAGGTTTTATATTTTTATTTGAAAGTTAAAAATATTCTTTCCCATAATCTACAAATCCAAGGAGAAAATCAAAACGATTGTCAGGTCAAATAAATGTAAGTCGGAGACCGCTAGGGGGTGCCGAGCAAGGTGGCCGCTTAAGACCAGAGCTCCACAACCCCACAACATTAACAGCGCTACCTGACCGCCCCAGGGCTTGAGCTGAGCCCCCCGGCAAGCAGAGAAGAGGTGAGGCCATGAGAACCAGCTTCCCACAGCAGCAGGCGGAAACAGGCAAAAGTGTAGGGACGGAGAACATGTGCGGGACGGCCAGCAGCCCACCAATGGCATCCCAGGCTGCGTGGTGAAGAAGAGGCCGGACCAGAGGGAAGACCAGCGGCACCCCGGTTTGTGTGGAACAGAAGGGACCGGCGGGAGGACTCTACTCCCCGCTACAGCAGAGGTAGAAGGCATCTTATGCCGCAGAATGGACCGGAGAGGCCGGACCGGAGAGAGGACCTAACATGAGGAAGAGAAGAGGCCTAACCAGAAGGAGCACCCGGAGCCCGGCAGCAGCGAAGGTACTTGACCATCGGTGGAATGACAGGCTGCGGAGCGACCGGACTAGAGGGTGGAGCCGGCACCTCACCCCACTGGAGGAACAGCAAACAGCTAATCCCCCGGCTCGAAGGAGGAGAAGCTGGGGTAGGCTGTAACGGGCTTGAGAGAGGCAAGTGCACAATACGCATTGGCAACCGAGGACAGCCCCGGGTCCGAGGCTGTGAGTGCTGGAGCAGGACAGTAAATGAAGAAGCTGGGACCTGGGCCGACAGGCGGTGACTGGGCAACGCGCACCAGCAGACAAGGGGTGACCCCGTGCCCAAAGGTGGTGATCAAAGAAGCGTGACAACAGCTAAGGAAGCTGGGTACCCGGGCCCCAAGGTGGTGATTATTGGAACAGGACAGCAGACAAGGAATCAGGGCACCGGGGGCGACAAGTCATAAAGGTAAAGGGCACACCAACAGACAAGGGACGACCCCGAACCCTCAGGTGGTGATTGCAGACGCGTGACAATATTCAAGGGAGCAGACTACCCGGGCCATAAGGTGGCAAACATTGATGCAGTGGACAAGGAATCAGGGTACATGGCACAGAAGGTGGTGAAATTGCATTTCACACCAACTGGCAGGGGAAGCAACAGCACTGAGGTGGTGATCACAGAAGAGTGGCAATAGCTAAGGAAGTAGGGTACCCGGGCCCCAAGGTGATGATTAGCGATACAGGACAGCAGACAAGAATCAGGGCACCCGGGTCGACAAGCGGTGAAGGTGCAGGGCACACCAACCGACAAGGGACCGAACAGAGCCCTCAGGCAGTGATTGCAGGTGTGTGATAATAGTCAAGGGTGCAGGCTACCCAGACCCAATGGTGGTGAACATTGGTGCACAACAATAGACGAGGAACCAGGGTACCCGGGCTGGAGGGTGGAGAAAGTGCATTACGAGCCAACTGGCAGGGAAGACCCCGGGCTCTGAGGTAGTGATCGCAAAACCAGGAGAGTGGTCAAGGGAGCAGGGCACCTGGGTCAGTGAGTGGCGACAGCGCAACGTGCACCAGCAATCAGGGACGGCACCGGGCCCCAAGGTGGTGATCACAGACGCACAACAGCGGCTTGGGGAGAAGGATACCCGGGCCAGCGAGTACCGGGGGGGCGATATACCAGGACACAGGGGTGACCATGGCCCCGGAGGTGGAGCACGCAGGTACACGGTAAGACCTGCAAGAGCACGACAAGAGAATGTGGTGAACGGCAAGGGGCAGAGACGAACCCAGGCCAAAAGAGGTGGAAGGACAACATACTGCTGTGCCCTGCAGCGAAATTGGGGCGACGGACAGACAGCGAGGCAGCTGCCACGGAACAAGGCAACACCTGAAGGGACAGCCAGCGAACCAAGATAAGGCAGAGGGAGGTGAGGGGAATCAAAGCCCCTGCCGCAGGGCGGCCCAAGAGGAGAGGAGGTGGGCCCCCCTTCCAAGGCAATGGGCCACTGATCCCATGGGCTGACCCCCTACACCCAGAAGGGAGGCAGATATAGGAAGGAGCATCATGGTGGCAGGCGGACTGGGCTCCCTGCAGAATGATGAGCAGGCGATCCTGACGGAGCTGAAGACCTTCAGGGCGGAGGTGCTGACCTCGATGAGCGCCATCACGGACAGGGTCTCTAAGGTGGAGGAGAGATTGGAGGCCCTGGAACATACTCCAAGGGACGCAGACATTGCGGATGTCAGTTTGGAAGTCTGGGTCAAGGAACTAGAAAGGAGGGAAAGCGAGGCCCGAAGCAAGCTGGATGATGTGGAAAATCGGGAAAGGACGAAAAACTTGAGGATATGGGGACTCCCGGCAGGGGAAGGCGAATCCCCAGGGACCTGGAGGCCAAACTTTTGGAGGTATTGAAGAAGCTCATGGGCGAGGGTAACAAAGGGATGATCTTCGACGGGGTCCACCGTGGCCCCGGGGGAGCAAAACGAACCAATTCAGTGGTGGCAAAATGTCACAAATACAGAGACAAGGAGGATATTCTCAAGAGGGCCCATGAGGTGGGCAACCTCAAGTGAGAAGAGGCCACGAGAGGATCTATCAGGATTTGTCCAATTACACACTGGAGCAGAGGCGGAAGTGCAGGCCCTTACAGTGGTTGCAGGATACCGCAGGCGCTTCCCCTTCGCCCTCTCCTTTGAGTAAGGGGGAGAGTAGTACAAGCTACAGCAAGGGGAGGAAGAAACCCGGTTGTTGGAAGAGTTAAGGAAGGAAGGGGCATTCCATGAGAAGAATGGACAGCAGAGACTGAGGGCAATTTAATAGCGCTTTTGCGCAGCCAAAGAGCCGCAGGAAGGAATATGCCTCAAGGAAAACCAAGAAGGCCGAGGCAAACCAACTGAAGGCAACCAGTTGAAGGGGGCTTGAGATGAAGTGACTGCATGAAGTAAGGGGTGGGGGGTGGTTTTGTTTAACCGTCGACAAGGTGCATGCTGAGTGGGGTGGCGGGGTTGCTATCTCCCTAGCGACCAGGGGATGCCCAGGTGTCTGAGCTACTTCGTTGGACACCCCGGTTGTGCAGAGTTACCCGCACACGTTTGAAGGGGTTTACAAGGTGAAGGGAGGGTTTAAGGGGGGAGGATACATGCATACATGAATACATACATAACACAGTTGCAGAAGCCAGGGAAGAGAGGGGTCACCCCTGGGGTGTACAGAAGAACCTCATTACAGACTATGGCTAATTGGAAGGTGGCCACACTTATGTAAAGGGACTAAACTCCCTGAACAAACAGTCATTAACGGCAGCCCTGTTCTGCAAAATACAGCTGCAGGCACTTTTCCTACAGGAAACTCACTACAAACAGGGGGCGGAAAGGGCACCAAAAGGGGCAGAAATTGGTCAGCTATATTGGACCTCTCACAGGGCTAGGAAGGAGGAGGGAGTGGGTATTGTCAAGGCGCGCTCAGCACAGCTGACGGAGGTGCGGGTACGGAGCGGTTTTGGAGGACAGTTCATGGCAGTAAAGGGGTGTTTTAATGGGGCGATGATCACCCTTGCGTTATATACACCCCCAATGTACAGCAATTGTTCTTCCTCAGGAATTTGTTTTTGGTGCTCGAAGAGTGGGAGGAGCAACTGACAAAGGTGGGAGGCGACCTCAATGCCATAATAGACCCCGAGGAGGACTGGTGTTCGGCACAGAGGGACCAGGTAAGACCGCAGGGGAGGGACCACAAGGCGCTGAACGGGTCCCAGGGACTAGTCAAGGCACTGAGAGGTGTGACTATGGATGAGAAACCAGAAATGAAACGCCTGTAATAATTTGTGAAACCAAGAATGGATTGAAGGGATTTAATGTCTTTTGGAACAGGCCAGTCGAGGACTGCACGTACCTTGTAAAGATTCATGGACAACCCACCCGGTGAAATGTGGAACCCCAAGAATTCAAAGGAGGCGGAGTGAGGCAGAGTGTTTGTGGAGCCTGAACTGTAATGAGGAGCTGAAGCCACAAGTGTTTTTTCTTTATTCATTGTTTGGAGGCAGAGGATCATTTTTGGGAAGATGTGTGGAGATCAAGAAACCCCCAGGCGAGTGGGTACGACATGCATTACTCACCGTAATAGCATTTCTGATGATTGTATCTGCTTAGATTCACATGCTGTGCATATGGTCCGACATCCAGTGGTAACTGCGGAGTATTGCATCTTGTCTGTCAGGGCCCGAAAGGGGACGTCGGCTTAGGCGTGTCTGTAACACTATCCCTATCGTGACGTGTGTAGTACCCAAAATCTCTCAGGCGCTGAGGTCCCTCCGATTGTATTTTTTCTGCCATGAGGGAGCCCAAGGCTATAGTGAGTGAGTGCATGAAGAGAGAAAGTAGTAAGATGTCTATGTTCCTTCTAGCCCGAGCGGGGAGGTAGGGAGGGCGCATGTGAATCTAAGCAGATACAATCATCAGAAATGCTATTGCGGTGAGTAATGCATGTCTTCTGATGCTTGTTAATCTGCTTAGAATCACATGCTGTGCATAGACTAGCGAGCAGTACCCGGAGTTGGAGGTGGGTTGTGAGAAGGAATAGTAGAGAAAAGTCTTATTACTGCTTGTCCCACCTGAGAATCAGACCTAGAATGAGTGTCTAGGCAATAGTGTTTTGTAAAGCTGTGTACAGAACTCCAGGTTGCCGCTTTGCAAATGGACTCAAGGGGAACATTTGCAATGAATGCTATGGATGCCTCAGTGCCTCGATGAGTGTGCTCTAGGCTTGAAGGGCAGTTCTCTCTTCACAAGAGTGTAACATAGTGTGATGCATTTGACAATCCACCTTGAGATCGCTGATTTAGAGACAGGATCCCCTTCTCTACCAGCTGCCACTGAAACAAAGAATTGTTTAGTTTTCCTCAGTGGTTTAGTTCTTTCCAGGTAAAACATGACTGACCTGCGCACGTCTAGTGTGTGAAGGTTTCTTTCGGCCATGTTAGGGTTCTGGATGAACGTGGTAGTTCGATTGTCTGGTTCACATGGAATTTCGAAACAAATTTCAGTGCAAAACCTTGGATGTGTGTGCAGAACTACCTTATTTTTGTGGACTGTAACAAAGGGGTCTAAAACAGAAAGAGCCTGTAGTTCGCTAATCCTTCTGATAGAAGTGATAGCCACTAGGAAGGCTGTCTTATAAGCCAGATCTTTAAGACTTGTTTTATGCATAGGCTCAAAGGGAGCTCCCATGAGCCTGGTCAAAACCACATTCAGATCCCATCCAGGGGCTAGATGAGAGATGGGAGGATCAATCCTCTTAACCCCTTGCATAAAGGCTTTAATTACTGGTATCTTCCACCAGGATACCTTTTGCTGCGATGTGGTGTAGGCTGACAGAGCAGCCAGATGAACCTTTCGGGAATTGAAGACTAACCCAGAGTCCAACACGTGGGTTGGATACAACACAATGTGTGAGGGTGAGCAATTGATGGGATTGACGCCCTTGGAATTGCACCAGATGACAAAACGTTTCCATTTGCTGGCATAGCAATAACGTGTATTAGGCTTTCTCGCTTCCCTGAGTATGTCCATGCATCTCTGAGGGAGTTGCAAGTGTCCAAACTCTATGATCTCAGGAGCCAGGCTGCTAAATTCAGAGTTTGTGGGCAGGGGTGTAAGGTCTCCCACCTGTCCTGAGACAACATGTTGTAAGGGCAGGGCAGCTTGACTGACAGGGAGAGGGACATTTCCATCAGGTGCGCGAACCATGGTTGGCGGGCCCACATGGGAGCCACCAGTAGCATGGTAACTGGTTCCTGGTGCATCTTGTGCACTATCTTGTTAAGAAGGGGAGTCAGTGGGAAAAGCGTAGACACATTTCCCCGACCAAGTTTTCCAGAGACCATTCCCCTTGGATCGGTTCTGAGGGAACCTGGAGGCTAAGTCTCGGCTTTGGGCGTTCTCCTGAGTAGCAAACAGGTCGACCTCTGGGAAACCCCATTCTGCGAAGACGTTGGACACAATGTCTTCGTGCAGCCGCCATTCGTATTCTTCTGGCAGAGAAAAATCTCAGCTGAATACGTCTGCCAGAAGATTGAGTTCCCCTGGAACATGTTGGGACAACAAAAACATCTTGTGTTTGAGAGCCCATTTCCAAATGCTTTGTTACAGCTTGGATAGCCCTGGAGAGTGAGTGCCCCCTGTTTGTTCAGATAATACATTACTGTAGTGCTGTCGGTTAAGATCAGCACTGACTTCCCTTGCAGTTGCACCTGAAAGGCTTTCAATGCTTTGAACACTGCTAGTAGCTCCAGTAAGTTTATATGGTTGGACGCTACTTGAGGGGACCACACTCTGTGTGCTCTCTGCTGAAGCAGATGAGCCCCCCACCCCGTGAGAAATGCTTCTGTCGTGAGAGTGGCTTCCACTGCAGGGGTGGTGAAGGTCTTTCCCTTCAAGAGGTTTTCTCTTGACCACCACTGTAGAGAGAACGAGGGCTGGCGAGACAACTAACAGATCTTCCCATTGTCCGCTGGCCTGACACCACTGGCTGTGGAGCCACTCTTGGATGGGACACATGCGCAGCCTCACGTGGGGAGTATATACATGATGCCATCATCCCTAGCAAATGCATTGTTTTGCGTACCGTCACCTCTCGACTGGCTAAATATTGAGGAATCTGAGAGAGCATGTTCTGAACCCTCTCGCTGGGGGGGGGTCACACAAGACCGTCTTCCGTCCGAATTAGCGCTCCCAGAAATTGTTTTACTTGGCTGGGGACTAAGCTGGATTTCTTTTCGTCGATTGAAAAACCCAGGCTGAAGAGGAGATCTACTGTTTTTTGGGTGTTCGAAAAACAAGCGTCGAACGAGTCCCCCGTAATGAGCCAGTCGTCGAGGTAAGGGTAAACTGGGACTGATAGTCTGCGCAGGTGTGCTGCTGCACTGCCAGGACTTTGGTAAACACCCTTGGCGCTGAGGTGATGCCGAAGGGGAGTACTTTGAACTGGTAGCGTTTGTCCTGGATCATGAACCTTAGGTATTTTCTGTGCGCTGGCAACATTGAAATATGAAAGTATGCATCTTTCATATCCAATGTTGCCATGAAGTCCACCTGTTTCAGCAATGGGATCACCTCATCCTGCAATGTTACCATGTGAAACTTCTGGGGTTTTATAAACTTGGTTCCTGGGCGTAGATCCAGAACAGGACGCATGGTGAGATCCTTTTTGGGTACACGGAAGTACACTGAATACCCTCATTTACCTGAAGAATAGGGACGGCTTCTATGGCGTCCTTTCCCAGCAGTGCTTCCACCTCTTGGATCAGGATCTCCAGATGGTCCGGTGAAAGGCGATGTGACCGCGGCGGTCTGAACTGTGGAGGTCGGGCGAATTCCACGCAATAACCGTGTGCGACCGTCTTTAAGACCCACTGGTCGGAAGTTATCCCCTCCCATGCCTTGAGGAAAGATGTTAATCGCCCCCCCCCCCGACCGGGGAGACATGGGAGGGGACCTGGACTTGGTCATTTCTGACCAGAGGCTGTGGCTCCTCTGGGAATGGGGCCTCTGCCTCTACCTTTGCCGGGTTTCTGACCCCTTGCGAGGTAGTAAGTAGGGCTTCCGGATGCTTGATTCGTGTTGAAGTTACCCGTGCCGTAGTTCTGACCGGCACGGGCTTGTCCTCGAGAGGACCGCCGAGAAGTATTACCCCTCTGGGAGGAGGGTTTTTGTGTAATCTGGTGCAAAGACCTAATAGTCTCGTGCTCCTTCTTGGCCGTCTCCAGCGCTTCATCAACTGCTTTCCCTAAGAGGTTAGTCTCCTCAATGGGTTTATTAATGAGGGAGGCCTGAGTCTCAGGTCTGAAGCCCGATGTACGCAGCCATGCATGTCTTTTCAGAAGA
This sequence comes from Ambystoma mexicanum, assembly GCF_040938575.1. Lineage (NCBI taxonomy): Eukaryota > Metazoa > Chordata > Amphibia > Caudata > Ambystomatidae > Ambystoma > Ambystoma mexicanum. The sequence continues at coordinate 282,947,371 of NC_090940.1, forward strand.
GTACCTTGTGCAAGAGAGGTCTCCTGCTGTTTCTGTATTGTCCAGGGTGTCCTTAACCACATTCTGGTTAGCCAGTTTTCCCTCCGAAACAATGGCGAAAAGCTTTGTTCTGGCGGGTTCAGGATCCTCCTGGAGGCCTTCTTGGAGAAAGTTCCATTGGGCAACAGCATAGCTTGCTAATAACGTAGTATTATTAGCACCCCGAATGGTGTATGCAGCTGCTCATGTGACACGTTTGCCCAGGGCATATAACCTTTTAGACTCCTTTTCCGGTGGTGATTCTCCTGTGGCAAAGGGTACCCCTGCCCTCTTCCGAATGGTAGTCACTACCAGCGAGTCTGGGATGGCGTGCCCTTTGATATACAGAGGGTCGGTAGGAGAAGGCCGAAATCATTTTTTCGACTCTCGGGTTCACTGCCCGTGTCTGAGCAGGTGTGACCAAAGAGGGAGCTACCCGTCTCTTAACCAAGTTAAGGAGGGGGATGGATTGACTCGCTGGAGGTTTTTCTTTAATATCCTCCACGAAATCCTGCTCCGGTACCGCCTCTTGAGTGTCAATTTTGAAGAATTATGTAGCCTTTTTGTAACGCTCACCTGATTCCCGCAGAGGCGCCGGTCTTGACTGGGCGAATACCGTATCTTCAAAGGTGATGTGTAACACACGGTTGGCTCTTTGGGCTGGACCTCTGTGCACTGTATGTCTGACTCGAAGAGTAAGATGTCTGCAGATAGAAAATATGGGATTAGTGAACTGGGGTTATTGGGTGTCTCTCTCTTCTTCCCCTTCTCTTCTCCTGTAGAACCCCAAAGGTTAACGCTCTCACCTTAGGTAAGTGAACGCTGTGCTCTCCATCTGCCTCGGGGCATGGTGCCGTAACCAGTTTCTTCACTGGATAAGGGTGCAGGCCTCTTGACCTCAGAGGACTGCTGTCCGTCGTTTACTGCACGAACGGTAAGTTCCGAGTATTTCAAATGTCTTTACAGGTCTTTTGTAATGATGTCTCTTGTTTTGCAGGGTTCCGGCAATGGCGGATGACGGGCTGAAGTGAGTTGAGGATGGAACCCGTGTGAGGAATAGAAGCGCCTGGAAGCACGTAAGTAAGCGCTTGTTGCCTGCTTCATGATGCGCACTAACTGTCCTTTTATCTTGCAGGTACAAGTTCGGAGCTGCTGAAGGGTGCCGGAATACCCACTGGGTTCGGCGTGGGAAGGAGTAATGGCACGTGAGTAATAAAGTTACCCAAAGTCTTTAAACGCACCTTCTTTTGTCTTTCAGATGCGGGATGCAGTGCGAAGACCTCCGGAGCACGCAAAGAGTAGGTAAGCCTTTGTCTTTCAGATGCCGGAATGCAGCGCGAGGCGTTGGTGACAGCTGATGGACCAGGTAAGAGAAGCGCTGTCACTGAAGACCGTAATGCTAACCTGTTCTTTCTTGTCTTTATAGGTGTTGCTGAAGACTGGATTCAGGATGGTAAGCCTTTTTCCCTTAGGCCCAAGATCAGATGCAGAAGACACGATGAGCGTTCTGCTGCAGAGGGTGTAGAATAACGCAAAGCAAGATTCATCCATCGGGTGTGGTTTAAATAGCCTCCTGTAGTGCTTAGGTGTCTCCTTCTACAGCCTCGCCTAGGTAAGAAAAGAGTTCCTGCTTTCCAGAAGAGTTCCAGTGTTCTGAACCTAGGGAGTGGCTCCTGCCCCACCCAACAGGAAAAGTAGTCCCAAACAGAAGAGGATTAGAGGCTCAACTGGCAGGTAAGTAAGCAGCATGGTCTGCTGCAGGTAAGTCCACCCAAGCATTATGAGCCCGGCGCTTCCAGCGCTGGGACTGGGCATATTTATGAGCCTGGTGCCACTGGCGCCAGGACAGGGTCCAAAAGGTCCCAATTGGGACTGGTTGGCACTCGGAACCTGGGTTATGGGTCTGCTTCCAAGGGAGTTGGGTAAGTCCTGACCTTTTGGAAGCAGAGATCATGACACTTTTTCAACATGGAGTTGAAAGCCATTTGGTCATCCACAAGGGAGGCCTGGCGAGCCGGGGTGGACGGAGGAGAATCCAAACACAAAATATCAGTGTCTTGATCCTGTTGTGTCCAAGGGTTTTCACCTTCCTGCTGGATTTCATCCCAGTTGTCGGTCATACCCTGTTGTTCCTCCTCATAGTTTGAGAAAGGACGCTTCCTCTTCTTTATTATAGATGTCTCTATAAGTATCCATCTGGATCACGTCTTCTTCTTGGAAAACCTGAGACTGATCTACTTGAATTTGGGAGTCAGGGTCTAACCGAGCCCTTTTTGGGAGCGGATGATCAGAAGAACTGATGATCCGCTCTAGCCGATCCATACAACCCTCAAACTTCTCTGTAGTCCATTTAGAGGACCCAAACGGGCCGGCGCGAGGAGAAATGACGTTCTCCGCACCTTGGCGTCGACTGGTACCTCTCAGGGTGTCGGAGAGAGTCTCTTGACTATCTACGTAAGTTCCATCGGAATCGGGAATCCAATCCGCTGAAAACTTTTACGCTGATTGACTCATAACCTTCGGCGGGACCAGAATAAGGCCCACAGCCGCTGCAATTCTTCCAATGCTACTTTGAATAGTCGCTGAATCGTTGTGAGACAAAGGGTCTGGTGATTTGTCGGCAGTAGAAATGCAGTCTGTGCCACCAGGAGGTTTAGCGGACGAGTTTCCGGGTAGAGGCCTAGTCGTAGTTTTTGGGCCTACTGAGGCCCTGGAACTCGAAGCGTCAGGCTCCCGACTTTCGACGTGTGTAGGATTAGGAGTAGCGCCCTTAGTTTGTTTTGGTTGCCCAGTCGCCATGCGCTGCTTCGAATGCGGGGAAGGCCTTGGATCAGAGCGATCCGAGGGAACCGGCAAAGAATTTGGTGGCCCCGTTGGCGCTTTCGCCTTTTTCGACGAAGGCGTCGAAATTGGCGTAGGGGTTGTGTGCTTAGTGCAATGCGCTTGTACGCCCCTGTCGCCGGGTGTGGTCCCTGTAGCAAGACCAGAGCCATGCCTGGAAGGGTCAGGGACGGGTGTAGCGGATCTAGAAGTGTCCACCTCAAGGTCTATAACATCCGCGTTTTACGTTTGGTCATCCGAAGTACCCCCGTCACTTTCTGACCCTACACTTAGGGCAGAATCTAAAAGGAGTCCTTTCCATAGCAAAAGGGAAGGATGACCAGACGGAAAGGGAAAAGAGTGGAAAGGAGGAAAGACATACTAAACAATATGGCCACCCCGACCCCACTCTCCCTACTGTACAGGTCGGTCAGAGGGCCCGACAACGTGGACAATCCAGCCGCCGGATCGTAGGCGCCGAAATCTACAGCCGTAGACGATTCCCCCGTAGTCTTCGTTGAAGCTGTTGTTATTGGCGAAGTGACTTAACGGGGAATAAACCGACAATTCGGTAAAGATAAACAATGTCTCTAGTAACAGCTGCGCTATAGGGCGACCAGTTATCTGGGCGGAAAAAAACAATATGAGGGACCTTGGCGCGTGAAGGATTTTGGGTACTACACACGTCACGATAGGTATAGTGTTACAGACACGCCTATGCCGACGTCCCCTTTCGGTCCCCGAAAGACAAGATGCAATACTCCACTGTTACCACTGGATGTCGGACCATATGCACAGGATGTGATTCTAAGCAGATTAACGAGCATCAGAAACCTTTTTCTCGCCCCGCACCAAACATACATGAGAATCGACTTTTTGCTGGTCCCAGAGAAAAATTAGGTATTGGTGGAGGCCCCAAGAGTGGAATCAGTGACCCATTCAGGCCACGAGATGGTAGTAGTGGGATGAGGAGGGAAGATGGGAGGGCAGGGAACCTCAAGATGGAGATGTAATGACGGCCTCCTCAGAGACAGTTTTCAGGGAACACCTACGAAAAGAAATTGAGCACTTCTTTGAGACAAACTTCACGGGGGAGGTGCAGTGGAAAATGGTATGTGAGGCAGCCAAGGCCACATTCAGGGGCCTCATTATACAGGAAGGCGTCTGGAAGAAGAGAGAGAAGGCTGATAGAGGATAGGCTAAGGAGGGACCTTGGAGCGGTGAGGGCAGAGCTTAAGCGACCAGGGATGGCCCAGGAGGGGTTGCTGGCAAAGATGCGCGACAAGAGTTGCATAAAATCCTGATTGGGGAAGTTTTGAAAAAATTGTGCTACGCCAAACAGCGGTATTACGAAAGGGGCGATCAAGTAGGGACCATACTAGCGAACAGAATAAAGGAGAGAAAGGTAGAGAGAAGAGTGACACTTGTGCAAACACCAAGGGGGGGGGATCTTTTGGTAAGCCAGGTAGACATCCCTGAATGCTTTGGTCAGTTCTATGAGGGCTTCTACAAGCAGCCCCCGAGAGATAAATGGCGAGCTATACAGGGAATACCTGGGGAGGCTCCCAATGACAAGTATGGCTGATGGAGAAAAGGCCACCCTAGAGGTGGAAATTACTTGGAAAGAGGTATTGGAGGCCATAACCCACTTAAAATCGGGGAGGAACCAGGGGAAGATGGCTACACCTCAGCCTTCTATTAACAATACCAAGTAGCGAAACCCATAGCTAGCCGCTTCAACTCAATCCAAACTGCGGCAGATACCCCCCCACCCCACTCCTTCCTGGAAGCACTTTTTGCGGTTATACCCAAGCAAGGTAAAGACCCAATGTATTGTGGTTCATACCGCCCCATCTCCTGACTGAATACCGATGCCAAGATATTTGCCAGGATACTTGCGTCACGGTTGGAGGTGCACATGCCACGGTTGGTGCATGCTGAGCAGTCAGGGTTTATTCGGAACAGGCAAGGCTCGGATAACATGCGTAAAACTCTACACATACTCCAAGCCCCAGAGGTGAGGAGAGAGGGAGCAGTGCTCCCCTTACTGGATGCCCAAAAAGCTGTTGGCCGGGTGAACTGGGCATTCATGGGGGGAGTACTGGGGAAGATTGGTATGGGGACGAAGTAGATGGGGTGGATTGAGGTCCTATATTCGGCACAGCGGGCAAGAGTGGTGGTCAATGGGGGAAGGGATTTCGGGAGCGATACACTTGAGCCGATGCACCAGACAGGGATGCCGCCTTTCTCCCCTGCTATATGCGCTAGTGATGGAACCCTGGGCAATAGAGGTAAGGAATAACTTATGCTCACCTGGACCCCACAGGGGTGTCGATCGGACCCGGACAGCTGCGGTCTCCTTCAACGTGATGCGTAGTGCAGAGATGACTGTCTGGACTGGCCCGCCTAGTCTTGTCTGCTGGACCCAAAGTAGTATTTTCCTGCAAGTGGAGACAGGGATTAACCACCTGTGGGTTTTAGTGATGGCCTCCCAACTGTTCTCGCTCTCCCCCACTAATCACCTCCGATATCCCCTTAGTAACCTCACCTTATGTTCTAAAAGATGAGCTCTCCATCCTGCGTGTCTTTCAGGGGCGCGTAGATACCAGTTACTTCACTGGTTTGAAGGCGTTGGGAGAGTTCCGGTAAGTATTGACTCTGAAGTCCCTGGCGGGATTGGTAAGTATCAAGTTCAAAGAGTTCAATGTGCCCGATGTTCACTCTTGTCCCCTTCCTTCCTTAAGATACAACTGAGTTTGTGAGAAGAAGGTCTCGTAGCTGCTGCTGGCGTTCAGATAAGAGTATGTGTTACCCAACGCTGTCCGGTAACTATTGCATGCGTTAACGTGTTGTTTTTCTCCCTCTTTACAGATGGGGCATATGAAAATGTGGAGAGTTATGGAATAATACGGCCGGTGGTAAATCAGGTAAGTCTATGGTGGTAAGAGGTTGTATTTGTTGATTCCCATGGCTCACCTATGTTTTTTCTTATGTCCCCTAGGTGCCAGATTACGGCGAAGAAATGATGGAAACAGTGCCGGATCGAAAGATGCTGTGAGAACTGGTGAGTATGGCGCAAGCAACGCATGCAGGACTGATGTACTTTCCAGGTCCGGAGATGAAATGGTTCCGGAATCAGGTGAGGAATTTGAAATAAGTTCGTTTTCTAACCTTTTCCTTTTCTTCTTTATTCTAGGAGCTCCGGATTCGAGGCGGGTGTGGAAGAAGACTGGATGCTGGCTGCAGTCACGCGGGTGTGACAGAAGACTGGATGCTGGCTGCAGGCACGTGAGCGTCACGCTGCTGGATGCAGAATAACACAAAGTATGTGCTGCTGTTCAGGTGTGGTTTAAATAGCCTACAAAGTAGTTCCAGGTAAGAAGTTCCCTAGAGCCACGTCCGAGTTAAAAATAGTCCCTGTAACAAAATAGTTCCATCCATGCCTCATGTTGGCTTGGACTCTTTTGCAGCATGTCCTGCATCAGGTAAGTAAAGTCTATGAGCCTGGCGCCTATGGCGCCAGGACTGAACCCAGACAGCCCCTAGCCGGGGCTGCTGAGGTTTAAACAAATGTCTGGATAACTGCTCCCGGAGCGGAGGGCCTTGGTCCCGATGCCCGGGGGTAGGCATCATGACAATAACTCTGAAGTAAGGGAGAGTCCGCTTAGGGGTAACAGAACACAAGGTGAACCTCTTTGAGGATGATGCGCTCCTCTTTGTTACGAACCAGAGACATTAGACCCCGTCCTCCTCCAGGGTCTCCGAACGTATGAGGAGCTATTGGGATACAAGGTTAACCTCGAGAAATTGATAGTGTTCTGGGTTGGGAATGGAACGGGGGAAGAGGTGGATCGCCCAAAAGACATATGGTTTAAGCTACAAAAAGAAGGATTCAGGTACCTGGGGGTAGAAGTCACAAGGTAAACAAATGCTCTCTTTGACAAACATTACATCCCAGTTTGGAATAAGATACAGCTCGACCTGCAGCGGTTGGGACGGCTCACTCGCTCATGGGCGGCCCGTCTTAATTATATTGAGATGACAGTCCTCCCCAAGTTCCTATTTTTATTCCAAATGCTCCCAATAGAGGGTCCCATCCCCTTCCTAGCTAAGATCCAGAGGGCACTAACATGTTTCCTATCGGCAGTTGCGAGATCAAGGGTGGCATATAGAACACTGGTTCAGTCCGGGGATGAGCGGGGAGTGGGTCTTCCCGATCTGGTGACATATTACAAAGCGGCAGAATTGCGAATCATGGTTGACCATACAGATACGAACACTAAGAAGCAATAGGTCAACATGGACAATCAGGTCCTGACGCAAGTCACGTTGGGAGAATGGTTTTGGGTCCCGCAAAGAGAAATACCCCAAAGAGTGCTGACACCCCCCGTTCTGGCTGTATTGGTCGGTGTGGCGGGAGGGGGAGGCAATTGATGGCTCTCCTCGTGGCCATCGCCACTCAGTTGTATTTGGGCACCGCCCCTGAGCAATGTGATTGCTGAACCAGGGCGCTACCAGACCTGGTACGATGCAGGTCAGCTATGGGAGGGCAGTGAGTTTCTGACTCTGGCCACGCTAGAGGATTACCTAGGTAAAAGGAAGCTTTCGGTTTTCAGCTATTTAAAACTCAAAGGGGTAATGACCAGTTCTAGGTGGGGAGAGAATGTCCGCAGGGAGATAACACCCTTCGAAAGGATCCTGTTGCAGGGCAGTAGGACTAAGGGATGCATATCGAGGATATATACATAACTGAAACGTGGTGACCTCGCAGAATGCCTACCATTCAGGAATAAATGGGCTATGGACTTGGCAATAGACTTCTCTGACCAGACATGGGTGGCCATCATCTGCAGGGGGGTCAAGAAATGCATACGGGCCCTGCAATATAGAATGCAGGCCTACAAGATAATCCATCGCTGGCAGCACCCGCCAGCAAAAATGTACACTGGGACGGTCTCGAGATGCAGGCGATGTAAACAGGAGCAGGCTGACTATTTTCATATGTGGTGGGGGTGTTCCTACATGCAGAGGTATTGGAAAGAAGTGCTGTCGTGGCTCAAAGGCCTGGACAGGAAACAAAGGGACCTATCGCCAGGCCTGTTGCTGCTCGGGTGGAGGTAGTGCACAAAGATGCGGAAGAAGAGGGTCACATGGTGCGCACCTTGCTGGTAGCTGCACTAGGTTGTGTGGCCCAACACTGGAAAAGGGGAGGGACCCCCTTGGAGAAGGAGTGGGTGCAAAAGGCACGGACAATCTATGATATGGAGTACCTTACACATTGCTGGATGAAACCCGCATGGACATTGAAGGTGAATGGCTCCCTTTTTTAAATAAGTTTGGATGCTGAGTGGCAAGGAAAGCGGTGGGGGGTACACGGAGGAGCAAGGCAGATGCGACTGTGATGGAGGTTGTGTTTCAGTTTATTTGTTCTAGTTAGGTGAGGGACTATGCATGGAGGGAGAGGGAGGGGGAAGGTATCTTGAACACCAAAATGAACCAAATATTTTTCTGTCTAATGTGTAACTAAATAATGGTGATTTGAAGTGTTGCAAAAATAATAAAATCGGATTCCTCCCGCCCACCCCCAAAAATGTAAGTCCTCTGTGCAGAATTCTACTCTAATCTAACCACTTTCCCTAGCAACAAAAGAAAACAACAAATAAACAGAGAGACTATTGGAACTATTAACTGGAAAGGGTTGGCTGTCTGCTTCTGACCCCAACCCTGACCCCCTTTCAGTAAATGCTTTTGGCCATAGTTCAAGTTAGATAGTTCTTGAGGTAGAAGAATGCTATCCTGGTGGTGTGTCTCTCTCGGTCTCTCTCAGCATCTCCCCCACCGAACCCCACCGTCTTCTTGACCTCTGAGTTTCTTTTCAGTTTTCCTTCCCACTCCAGGGTTCTCTCAGCCGCTCCCCACCCTGGAAACTCTTCCCCCTTCTCAACTCCCACTCTGGGGATTTGTCTTCTCCCTCTGTGGGTTTCTTTTCCAGTTTCCTCCCCATTCTGGGGTTCTCTCAGTCTCTCCCCTGATTCTTTTCTCCTTCTCACGCCCCATTCTGGGGGTTTGCTCCTGCTTCTTCCCGACTCTGAGGTTTTCTCACTTTCTTGCAACTCTGAGTTTCTTTCCCTTTTTACTCCCCTCATCAAGGATATTCTTAGTCTTTCCCAACCTGGGCTCTTTTCCCTCTTTCTCTCGGCCTCACCAGTCTCCCTTTACCTTACTGCCTTGAGCGGTGTTGCTCGGGAGGGGTGTGGAATCTGGTTGCGACTCTCCCATCGTTGCAGAGCGCTTATGTGACTTTTCAGCTGGCCTCTGTGATCAATCTGATGTCATCACTCTTTTCCCGGAGGAAGCCTTTCCTCGTGTGGCCAGGGGACGGCAGACGCTACCTGATCCTGACACTGGGGGTGGCTATTTGAGGGAGGATCACAAAAGGGGAGGCAACCCTCAGGGGGAGGGGCAGAGATCATTGGGTGACACATGGTATCCCCCATTCCCATTCAGGGAAACCCCTTCAGTACCTCAGGCCCTCAAGGCATACTGTGGCAGTAACCTTCAATATTCTCCAAAGCTTAGTAATAGAACTTTTAAACATCACAAAGTTACATCAGTAACAAAGACTGACACGAGGAAGAGAATAACCGGAACGAAGATTGCTCAGCTAGACCGAAGTGAACGGTCTAGCTGTTGGAGAAATCCGATTGGCTCCAAACGGCTCCCTTTAGTAAAGTGGGAGTTCAAGGATGGCACCGTGGAGAAATGTATAGGGATCGGACCGGCTAGTGACTGCCGGGTAAACCAAGCTGTCAGGTCGACACGTTAGCAAGGAGACGCGGGAGAACCGTGGCATAGGTTTTCCAGCTGGGGCTGGGAATCCAGGAGGCGCTGAGCAAGGCGAAGAAAGGAGGGAGTCATCTGGGCCGGAGATCCAGTCTCGCAGGCAGGAGGGTCGTGAAACGGGACGCGAGGAAAAGGAGCTTTGCGCCAGAAATAGAAGCCCGAGCAACGCACAGACCGCCACCAGCTACAGAGACGCACAACCCTAAGTGGAGAGATGGAGAGCGGGTGCTGAGAAAGACCAAGGTGGGGTTGGCAAAGCCAAGGCAGCTGCCCTAAAGCCAGTGATCTCACAGTGGAAGGTCAGGCCCCGGGAGGGAGCTGGAGAAGGCATTCTCGGTCCCTAACTGGAAAATGAGGCAAATTTCCAACGTCTTAGATGATATGATAGGTTTATAGGCGCTTTATTTCGTCCTTTTCCACAATTGTGGCCCCACTTACGGCCCTGACCAGCCCTCAGGTACCCTATCGGTGGCAGAAGGAACATCAGGAATCTTTTGAGGCTTTGAAAACCGCTTTCACCACCGCACCGATTCTCCAGCACCCCAATCCCGATCTTCCATTCATAGTTGAGGTGGATGCTTCTTCTTTTGTCCTCGGTGCGGTGTTGTCTCAGACATGTCCTACATCAGGCAAGTTGCACCCGGTGGCATACCACTTCATTAGGTTTTCCAATACTGAGACCCATTATACTGTAACGGAGAAGGAACTTCTGGCTGTCATGGACGCCTTTCGTGTCTGGCGCCATCACCTTCTGGGGGCTAAGCATCCAATCACTGTATACTCAAATCATCGAAATCTACAGGATCTGGCCTCCTTAAAGTGCATCAATAGCAGACAGGTCCGGTGGCATCTCTTCTTTTCCGCTTTTGATTTCCACATTACTCATCGTCCTGGAAACTCTCATGGAAAAGCGGACGCCTTGTCACGTTCTCCGGGTGGGGTCGAGTTGCCAACCTTCCCCGATACTGTTCTTGGTAAGAGTCATGTGATTTGTCTCTGCACTCCCTCTCTGTCATTGTTGGATTCTGTACGAGCCTGGACGAGCAATCATTCCGACCAACTGCGGGATTGGGATCCCGTATATTGTGATGGTTTGCCTTTCGTGCTTGAACTTCTGTTCCTTCCCACGCCTGACACTCGTAACCTGGCCCTTGAGTGGTCTCATGATGCTCCCTTTAATGCCCATCCCGGCCAAGAGCGCACTATGGATCTCCTAAAGCGCTGGTGCTGGTGGCCCTCTATGAAGCGCGATGTGGAATGCTATGTCAATTTATGCACTGTTTGCGCTCAGGCCAAACATCGAAGAGGACGTCCAGTTGGGCTGCTGCTTCTGCTTCTGGTACCTCCAAGACCTTGGCATACACGGACGATGGATTTCGTGACCGATCTCCCCAAGGTACGAGGTTTTGACACCATCTGGGTGGTGGTAGACACGTTCACAAAAATGGCTCGCTTTGTTCCTTGTAAGGGGATCCCATCGGCCCCAGTCTTGGCGGAGTTGTTTTTTGAATATGTGTTCATGTTATTTGGGCTTCCTTCGGTCATTATTTCCGATCGTGGGTCACAGTTCACCTCTCGTTTTTGGAGATCATTGACTAAATTACTTGGCATCGATACCAGGTATTCTCTCCCCCCTGTCTATAGTAATCCGCAGGAAGGTGACTGAGCTTTCTTGTAAAGCGCGCGCCCGGAGCGACAGAGGGGGACCTCTCGGCGAAATCGCCGGGCTCCTTATAGACCCAACTGGAGACGGAATTCAGATTGACGCCCATCCGGACTTCCAGAGCGGCCCGGCCATCTGGTCCTTGCAGTCGTTCCTATGGCCCCACACCAGATGGCCGGCCTCGGAGAGCGGCCATCTGGTAGGGCCATGCATTCCAATGGGCCCGGACGGGCAGTGCTCTGCGGGCCCCGGGCCCGCCAGGCAAAGGACCGACGGCCGGCAGGTGCCCAAGGGCAGGCATGGGCCAGCACCGGCAGGGCCTCCCCGAGCTCCGGCCAGGCCCCGCCTCAGAGCTTTTCTCCCGCCGCATTAGAGCTTTTCCCTGCGGGGAGGGACGGGACCCCGCCGGGCCCGGAGACCTTTGTAGGACCCAAGGCCGGCCTTGGGCGCCTGCCTGGAGCTCTGGCCCGGGCCGCCTTAGAGCCTCCCCCGCTCCGCATTAGAGCTTCTCCCTCCGGGGAGGGACGGGGACCACTCCTGGGCTCCCCGGGCAGGTCCGGGGTTGCGTCGACAGGCGCCCAAGGCCGGGGTGGTCGCAGCAGCCTGGGGCCCCGGCCCGGGCCGCCTTGGAGCCCCACTTCGCATTAGAGCTTCTCCCTCCGGGGAGGGATGGGGATGCCGCCGGGGCTCCCCGGGAACCGCCGCCGGGCCCGGGGGACGGGACCGACGCGGCGCCCAGGGATGGGGTGGTTGCAGCAGCCTGGGGCCCCGGCCCGGGCCGCCTTAGAGCCTCCCCCACTCCGCATTAGAGCTTCTCCCTCCGGGGAGGCTGCCGGGGCTCCCCGGGAACCGCCGCCGGGCCCGGGGGTCGGGACCGACGCGGCGCCCAGGGCCGGGGTGGTTGCAGCAGCCTGGGGCCCCGGCCCGGGCCGCCTTAGAGCCTCCCCCACTCCGCATTAGAGCTTCTCCCTCCGGGGACGCCGCCGGGGCTCCTCGGGAACCGCCGCCGGGCCCGGGGGGACGGGACCGACACGGCGCCCAGGGCCAGGGTGGTTGCAGCAGCCTGGGGCCCCAGGCCCGGGCCGCCTTGGAGCCTCCCCCACTCCGCATTAGAGCTTCTCCCTCCGGCGAGGGACGGGGACGCCGCCGGGGCTCCCCGCGACCAGTGCTGGGCCCGGGGACCTTCGAGACAGGGGGATGGGGGGGGTGGGGATTAAGCAGCCCCGGCCGCCCCGGAGCTCCAGCCGGGCCCCCCCTTAGAGCTTCTCCCTCCACGTTAGAGCCTTGCCCTCCGGGACTGACCCACAAACGCCGTGGAACTCGGGCCCGGCC